>NC_088423.1:82460457-82664775 GCF_034236695.1 Oncorhynchus nerka
GTTTTATTGATTTATTGATGCATGCTGCTTATTAACTGACAGATTTCCCATGCGTTCCCAACTGTAGGCTATGCCTTGTTATTGGTCTACATTTCACAGCTAGGCAAAAAAAAAATTAAAGACGCTAATGTTCCTCTGTGGCTAAATGATATGCTTTCTCATGGTGTACTAGGCTATTCTGAATTATTTCATTTCTTTCTGAACAGACAGCAGTAACTCTATAACTTTGGCAAATGTATCAGGGGTGATGCAGCTCCTCCAGAACCCTTCGCACGGCTATGATTCTATAAGGAAATAAATGATGAAGTGCAACACTGGAGAGATCAGCGTTGCAGGCTCATTCATGTCTATCAGAGCAGACAGGGAGAGAGATCATAAAAAGTGAATCTCGTTTGTTCTGTGAGAGACACAGGTGTGCTTCACATGCATTGGTCTCAAACATAGGTTACAATTTTGCACAAACAATAAGCCCAACCCAAATCAAGAGACAGGACTAGGCAGTGAGACAGGGCCAGAGACAGAACCAGGCAGTGAGACAGGGCCAGACACAGGACCAGGCAGTGAGACAGGGCCAGAGACAGAACCAGGCAGTGAGACAGGGCCAGACACAGGACCAGGCAGTGAGACAGGGCCAGACACAGGACCAGGCAGTGAGACAGGGCCAGAGACAGAACCAGGGAGTGAGACAGGGCCAGAGACAGAACCAGGCAGTGAGACAGGGCCAGAGACAGAACCAGGCAGTGAGACAGGGCCAGAGACAGGACCAGGCAGTGAGACAGGGCCAGAGACAGGACCAGGCAGTGAGACAGGGCCAGAGACAGAACCAGGCAGTGAGACAGGGCCAGAGACAGGACCAGGCAGTGAGAAAGGGCTAGAGATAGGACCAGGCAGTGAGACAGGGCCAGAGACAGGCAGTGAGACAGGGCCAGAGACAGGACCAGGCAGTGAGACAGGGCCAGAGACAGAACCAGGCAGTGAGACAGGGCCAGACACAGGACCAGGCAGTGAGACAGGGCCAGACACAGGACCAGGCAGTGAGACAGGGCCAGAGACAGAACCAGGGAGTGAGACAGGGCCAGAGACAGAACCAGGCAGTGAGACAGGGCCAGAGACAGAACCAGGCAGTGAGACAGGGCCAGAGACAGGACCAGGCAGTGAGACAGGGCCAGAGACAGAACCAGGCAGTGAGACAGGGCCAGAGACAGGACCAGGCAGTGAGAAAGGGCTAGAGATAGGACCAGGCAGTGAGACAGGGCCAGAGACAGGCAGTGAGACAGGGCCAGAGACAGGACCAGGCAGTGAGACAGGGCCAGAGACAGGGAGTGAGACAGGGCCAGAGACAGGACCAGGCAGTGAGACAGGGCCAGAGACAGGACCAGAGAGTGCGACAGGGCCAGAGACAAGACCCGGCAGTGAGACAGGGCCAGAGACAGAACCAGGGAGTGAGACAGGGCCAGAGACAGAACCAGGCAGTGAGACAGGGCCAGAGACAGGACCAGGCAGTGAGACAGGGCCAGAGACAGAACCAGGCAGTGAGACAGGGCCAGAGACAGGACCAGGCAGTGAGAAAGGGCTAGAGATAGGACCAGGCAGTGAGACAGGGCCAGAGACAGGCAGTGAGACAGGGCCAGAGACAGGACCAGGCAGTGAGACAGGGCCAGAGACAGGGAGTGAGACAGGGCCAGAGACAGGACCAGGCAGTGAGACAGGGCCAGAGACAGAACCAGGCAGTGAGACAGGGTCAGACACAGGACCAGGCAGTGAGACAGGGCCAGAGACAGGACCAGGCAGTGAGACAGGGCCAGAGACAGAACCAGGCAGTGAGACAGGGTCAGACACAGGACCAGGCAGTGAGACAGGGCCAGAGACGGGACCAGGCAGTGAGAAAGGGCTAGAGATAGGACCAGGCAGTGAGACAGGGCCAGAGACAGAACCAGGCAGTGAAACAGGGTTAGAGACAGGACCAGGCAGTGAGACAGGGCCAGAGACAGGGAGTGAGACAGGGCCAGAGACAGAACCAGGCAGTGAGACAGGTCTAGAGACAGGACCAGGCAGTGAGACAGGGTCAGAGACAGGGAGTGAGACAGGGCCAGAGACAGAACCAGGCAGTGAGACAGGCAGTGAGACAGGGCCAGAGACAGGACCAGGCAGTGAGACAGGGCCAGAGACAGGCAGTGAGACAGGGCTAGAGACAGGACCAGGGAGTGAGACAGGGCTAGAGACAGGACCAGGCAGTGAGACAGGGCCAGAGACAGGTAGTGAGACAGGGCTAGAGACAGGACCATGGAGTGAGACAGGGCCAGACACATGACCAGAGAGTGCGATAGGGCCAGAGACAGGACCAGGGAGTGAGACAGGACCACGGAGTGAGACAGGACCAGGGAGTGAGACAGGGCCAGGGAGTGAGACAGGGCCAGAGACAGGCAGTGAGACAGGACTAGGGGGTGAGACAGGGCCAGAGACAGGCAGTGAGACAGGACTAGGGGGTGAGACAGGGCCAGAGACAGGCAGTGAGACAGGACTAGGGGGTGAGACAGGGCCAGAGACAGGCAGTGAGACAGGGCCAGAGACAGGCAGTGAGACAGGGCTAGAGACAGGCAGTGAGACAGGACTAGGGGGTGAGACAGGGCCAGAGACAGGCAGTGAGACAGGGCCAGAGACAGGGCTAGAGACAGGCAGTGAGACAGGACTAGGGGGTGAGACAGGGCC
This sequence comes from Oncorhynchus nerka, assembly GCF_034236695.1. Taxonomy (NCBI): domain Eukaryota; kingdom Metazoa; phylum Chordata; class Actinopteri; order Salmoniformes; family Salmonidae; genus Oncorhynchus; species Oncorhynchus nerka. The sequence goes on from NC_088423.1 coordinate 82,463,167, forward strand.
AGAGACAGTCAGTGAGACAGGGCCAGAGACAGGGCTAGAGACAGGCAGTGAGACAGGGCCAGAGACAGGCAGTGAGACAGGGCCAGAGACAGGCAGTGAGACAGGACTAGGGGGTGAGACAGGGCCAGAGACAGGCAGTGAGACAGGACTAGGGAGTGAGACAGGGCCAGAGACAGGGCTAGAGACAGGCAGTGAGACAGGGCCAGAGACAGGCAGTGAGACTAGGACAGGGGGATGGGCACCACTCTATCCCCTGATGCCCTGCCTGTTCAGCAAACACAGTATCTGTTGGCTCTTCACACACCAGTGGACATGAATAGAGCAGTCTACCCATAAGCATCAACACAAGGGTGGATGTTGACACAGACTGTAGGGAAGCTGGGCCTGTTCGCTGGTGTTCCATGTCCCATTTCAATTAGCGGATGGACAAATTGGACAAATTGGCTGCTGGGTCAAAACACCAGTCTGTGCTTGAGTATTTCAGCCTACCTGTTAGTCTAAGTGGTAGAGTTGAGAGGGACAGAGCCATGCTGTAGAGACAGGGTAAAGACCTAACGACTTGTGAGTCACCATTCACCAGAGAGTAGTTGTGGGTGTGTGCGCTCACTTGTTTACAATTTACAGAGCCAGTCAGAGATAGTTATGATGAGTGCTGAGCTGCATGTGCCAGTACTAGGGCCATGGAAGGGAACAGACACACTGTGCTGCTGGTGATCAGATGTGGGTTCAAACACTATTTGAAATCTTTAGCCTGCCTGGAGTTCCAGATCGGTGGGGTTAGTAGTTTTGGGACTATTCTATTTGTTCCATTACTCAAGCACAGTTTAAGTATTTGACCTAAACAAATAGTATTTGAACCCAGGTCTGACATACAGTACAGACTGCTGCTGACGGTCCTCTTTGCCTGGCTTTCTGCGTCACTGTGGAGCCAGGCTAAGAGAGGTGTGTGGATGGATGTTGCTATGCTACTGGCCAGCTCTGCTTCAGGATCCGCCTTGTGCCTGTCAGAGCCAGAGCAGCACACTAATGCACTCTCTACCTCTCTCTGTGTCTGTCATTAGCCTCCCTCCCTCCTTCTCTCTCTCTCTCTCCTTCCCCTCCCCTCCTCTCTCTCACTCACTACTCCCTCTGTCCCTCTCTATTCTCTCTCCCTCCCCCTCCTTCACTCACTACTCCCTCTGTCCCTCTCTATTCTCTCTCCCTCCCCTCCTCTCCCTCACTCACTACTCCTTCTGTCCATCTCTATCCTCTCTCCCTCCCTCCCCTCCTCTCTCTCACTCACTCACTCACTCACTCACTCACTCACTCACTCACTCACTCACTCACTCACTCCTCACTCCGTCCGTCTCTATCCTCTCTCCCTCCCCGCCCCCTCTCTCACTCACTACTCCCCCCTCTATCCTATCTCCCTCCCCTCCTCTCTCTCACTCACTACTCCCTCTGTCCATCTCTATCCTCTCTTCCTCCCCTCCCCTCCTTCACTCACTACTCCCTCTATCCTATCTCCGTCCCTCCTCTCTCTCACTCACTACTCCCTCTGTCCATCTCTATCCTCTCTTCCTCCCCCTCCCCTCCTTCACTCACTACTCCCTCTATCCTATCTCCCTCCCCTCCTCTCTCTCACTCACTACTCCCTCTGTCCATCTCTATCCTCTCTTCCTCCCCTCCCCTCCTTCACTCACTACTCCCTCTGTCTATCTCTATCCTCTCTCCCTCCCCCTCCTTCACTCACTACTCCCTCTGTCCATCTCTATCCTCTCTCCCTCCCCTCCTTCACTCACTACTCCCTCTGTCCATCTCTATCCTCTCTTCCTCCCCCTCCCCTCACTACTCCCTCTGTCCATCTCTATCCTCTCTCCCTCCCCCTCCCCTCCCTCTCTCTCACTCAAAGACACACACACAGAGAAAACCACAACAGCAACCACCCCCACACTCTATCTAGCCATGTAGTGAGTGCAGTGCGCAGCAGCAAGACAGACAGTCAGACAGTGTCTCTAGCCTCTAGCCTGCCCTGACCCACATCTATAGCCTTGAGTACGCTTAGTTACTGTAAGTCCTGGAGACACTGCTGCCACTATTAATCAGGCCCTGGGACACAGCTAGGCTACGGTAATTACCTGTTGTCTGTCTATGTCCCACAATGGCACTCTATTCTCTATTTAGTGCACTACTCTTGACCAGGGCTTTGGTAAAATATAGGGAAACGGGTGCCATTTGGGACACAATACTGAGAGGATAGCTAGAATAGGCTGTATTATTATAATTTAAAGGAGGGCTGAGCCTCCTTCCCCTCCCTCACTCCCTCCCTCCACCTCCCCCTGATTGCAGGTGCACCAAATATGCTCATGCTCTTCCAGGGCTAGTTAAACATTACATGGGTGGGTGGCTGGCTGGCGTCTGGCTGCTGAGAGGAGTGAAAGCATGGCAAGGCTCTCTCTAGTCTCTCTGTCAGTGCAAGAGATGTATCCATTAACGTAGCTGTCACAAATACATGTCTCACTGTCAATTCTTACCATTAATTTCCAACATAGTTGGAACTGAATAGATAAAACAACCTGGATAAGATGCAGATATAGATTTAAATGTGAATGGAATGAGAAATAATTTGACATTTGACAATTCGCTTGACCAATCCCCTCCTGCCCATGTGGTCAAGTGGAAGGACAACTATTAGCACCAACAACCACAACTATTCTATACATCGGCAATGTGTATTTCTTTCCCTGTAGTAATACATTAAAGCTGCAATATGTAACTTTTTGAATGACCTGAACAAATTCACATAGAAATGTGACATAGATCTGTCATTCTCATTGAAAGCAAGAAGTCGTAGATCTATGTGGGCTATTTCTACGCTTTCCGTTTCCATTTTTGCATCTTTTACTTAAAAGTTTTGTACACAAGCTTCAAACAGCTGAAAATACAATATTTTGGGTTATGGGAGATATATTTCACAGTGGTTTAGATGGTACGATGACTCTCTACACTACACTTGCTTGTTTTGTCACATAAACTGAAATTAGAATTGTAGCAACCAGGAAATGGCAGAGTGATTTCTGCATAGTGCATCTTTAAATAGATGAATGAAGGAGAACTCTGCGGAATCTGGATAACTAGGTACTTCATCCATATCATCCTTTCTCTCAGCTTATGTCTGTCAGCATATGTCAGCCTAGCCAGCCTCAGACTGAAAGCAAGTGTTAATGGCCCAATGGGTTTACCTGTATCTTGTAGTCCATGGATATGGAGATCCTGTCTTCCTCCTTCATCTCTTCTTCTTCCTCTCCCTTTCCATTCCTTTCTCCATCCCCACCATTGGTCCAGGAACAGTTGGGGTCGTGGTGGTCGTGCTGACTGAGGGCAGCCTCCAGCTGAGGCAGCAGCTCATCAGCCAGCAGGTCCGGAGCCTCCAAGCCTTCAAAGCCCCCTCCTTGGGCCTCCACCTCCCCTTGCAGCCCTGCCAGGCTAACCTCTAGAGACACGTAGCCGTTGGTGGTAGTGGTGCTGGCCGGAGGTCTGGTAACTTCCAAGTTAGATCCACAGTTCTGCTGCTGGTCTGGAACGAGCTGGCTGACTGCACTGGGGTAGCAGCTCATGGCCTGGCCAAACATCTCAGATGAGTCGTAGTTCCCTAAGGTCTGCCTGGAGCAGCGCAGAGCCCGGAAGGGACATTCGTCCTCAGCCTGGCTGACTGGGACCTGCTCGGGCTGGTGATGCTGAGACATCCCTGGAGCAGACGAAAACGCACATCCAGCTCCCACGAGAGAGAGTTCAGGCACTGAGGAGGGCAGGGGAGTGGTGGTGGGGATCATGGACACTGGGGCTAAAGAGAGAGGCTGGCTCAGGCTGGAGATGCCAGGTTGTCCCTGGCCAGGGAAGGAGTACTGGGAGGGAGGGTAGGCGGTGGTGGAACTCACTGAGCAGGAGGACAGGGTGTGAGCCATGGGGGAGCAGGTCTGCATGGAGAAGGACATGCTAGAGTCCGTTGGCCCTACCCCAGGAAAGGCCCCCTTAGTCCCCTGCACCAGCAGGTAGCCACCCTGCTGTGGCGGGGTTCCAGCCAGCGAGGCATTGGTGGTTTCCACATTAGCTGTGGCCAGAGCCCCTGAGTTAGGCACAGCCCTGGAGTGGAACTGGGTCCCCCCGGTGGTAAGCTGCTGGTTGTGGGATGCTGGCTGTTGGTTGGCCTGGTGGAAGGGGAAGCTGTGGTGCTGCTGGGATAGAGACTGAGGGTTCACTACCTGTTGATGAAGGTGCTGCTGCTGCCGCTGGTTCAGAAGCTGGTGTTGCTGCTGCTGAAGTTGTTGTTGACAAGGGTGGTGCTGCTGCTGTGGCTGTTGCTGTCGGAGGTGATGCTGTTGGTTGTGGAGTTGCTGCTGCTGTTGTTGATGTAGTTGTTGCTGTTGCTGGGGCACTGAGTGGTAGAGGTTCCCGTTCTGGTCCTGGTTGCCCCACATGGGGCTGCTGTTGGAAAACAACGCGTTGGATTGGGGTGCCTGACCAATTGAGCGTCCATGGAACTGGGTATGCTGTGCTGCTATCATCCCTCCACCACCCACACCCTCAGAGCCAGCGAAGGGCTGTCCCATGGAGTTCTGGGCCTTCATGCCCGGAGAATTCCCCATCTGCTGCCCATAAGCCATGCTCTGTTGGGTGGAGGAGGGCATGGAGGTGGGTATCATCCCGGGGTGTTTCCCTGCCCCTATCGGCTCCACCTGTAGGGGCTCAAAGCCTGCGCTGAGGTTGAGCTCATCCACCAGCGAGGGTCCAGGGGGGAAGCCCTCCTCAGCCAACCCGTCCAGCCCTCCCACAAACAGGTTGGGGTCGTCAAAGAAGTCCATGATGGGATCTGTCATGGCCCAGGTGCCAGGATCAGTCTTCCAGAGACCAGTCCCCCACGTTGGATCTCTGCTGTGTTCTAGCTGGTGCTGAGGAGCGCCACGTGTTACTGAGCTACAGTATGTCCATCACAGACTGGCCCTGGAGAGAAAAACTAAGACAAAACCTCAAGTCAGATTTAACAGAGAGAAGAAAAACATGCATCTTTAAACATGTCTCGTTCATACTGAGCTGTGTGTGGGCTGCACAATAAAGAGATTTTCAGTTGTCAAATAGATTTAAAGAAATTTAGCCCGTCTCTTTTTGATGTTCATCATCCTGTGTTATTCAAATCAATACACTTCTAGTTGTTTTCAAGATCTCCATACACCTCTACCTCATATACACTACAATTTATTACAATAACAGACGCTCTCAGCCACGTAAACGTCATCAGTGAAAACAGCGGCTGCCAAAAAGCCAAGTAATGGCTAGGTCAGACAGGCCTGGGATAAATTTGGCACTGTCAATTATCTCTGGTTGGCAGCAGGTAGTTGTGTGGTAACGCATCTGATCTGATCTAAACTGAACCAACTGCCAGACAGACCAACAGCCAGGTGCCTCTAGTCTTCCTCAGTTCAAAGACCCCTGTTCCGCTCAGCCTCAGCCCTGTGGCTGTGCTGTGCCTGCTATCTATCGAGCCGTCTGTCTGCTAGTAGCTACTGAAGGTGTGGGAGGAAGGTGCAGACAGACAGATAGACAGCTGATGCTGTTTGTGTCAACAGCCAGGGAGGTTGGCTCAGGATGCATCTAACCACAGACCAATGACCAATAGAAGATGACGGAACACTTGTGCTAGTCAAGACCTGCTGACTCATACTCACCACCCACACTCACCTCACTACAAACACTTTGACATGCCTTCCTGAATGTACAGTCATGGCTCTCACAAGTCTTCTGATACAGAGGGGGGACATACAACTGAGATCCACAGCTTCAACCACAACTCGTCAACCTCTGCTAAGGTTAAGTGGGGTAGTGGGTAGGCTTGGGCGGTATACCGTATATACCGTATACCGGGGTATTTGGAAATAGCCACGGGATGGTTTTTCAAAGACAAATACCGTTAACTATTTATTTGAAGTTTTTCTATATATGTTAATATTTGTAGCTACTTTGTAAGTAAATACCTGCAGTCAACTTGGGCAATATGTTAGAAGATAAAGCGTTCTTCATTTCACTTGTCACATTATTTTCCATTATGAAGCTCATCGTAGTTCCCCGGAACAGTTGAGCCGTCACGTGTTTGTTTGTAAATGGCACAAAGCGGGAGCAGGTGAGTCCAGCTGTGTATTGACAGGGGTTGATTTTTATATTGAAAGGCAAGTGTTTTTTTGCTTCAATAGAGTGATCAGGGATGTGCAACTATAGTTTTCCTTCACAGAAAATACATTACTGCAACACATTCAGCAGAATATAGCTTCATTTTCATCAGATGACAACAGAAGCGCAACTCTATTAGGCTGGCAGTCACACAAGTAGACTAAATGAGCTTACAATGAACATGCAATGTATTTTTTGCAAAAACAATGCATGGCCATCATATTTCTGTTTATTATAGAAAGAATGTAGCTACATTTCCTAATGTTTTTCTTGAAGTTAATCTGGAAAAGTAGGCTGGCTACACCGAGAAAAGTAGCTTCATCAGAACGCTGTCAGCTGATAGGCCGAGAACGGAAAGGGCGTTCTGTCTCTTCTTCTCTAAGCAGAGCAAGCAGGCTTGTTGCCCTAGAGACTCCAGACTCCACACAGACACCGCGTGTACACATGCTGCTCCAGAGCCAGTACTGTTTATTGCACAATGTATCTCGTTCACATTCGCTTGTAAATGTCCAAACTCACCAAAAATGACATTCAGTAGCTCCTACCTATGTATATATAACTTTATAGCTGGGCTGCCGGTCTTTGAAATATTTTTCCATTTGCGCTTGTTAGCATATTTAGCTAGCAGCCTCCATGGTAAAACTGTACATCTCGGGATGAGAGAAGAACAGTATGAAAATCTGCATACTGCCCAGCCCTAGTAGTGGGGCTGTCCCTGGCTATGATGAAACCTTACTTTTTACTCATTGTTACAAAGGCCCAGTATGACACAAGCACACAACCAAGACAATACACAAGATTCATACAGGAAGCATCAAGACTTAACCCTAACATGGTTACTGTGAATCATTAATGTAGCCTTACTCATCTTCATAAATGACAGATGTTATGGAATGGAGGTTCAGCACAACATGGACAGCTATAGCAGTTAGAACTGTGTTTAACAGGAGCACCAGATAGCAGGGGCCAGATCATATCCCATGCCCAGCTCTTGGCTATACTAGAGCTCTGTTCTCATGTGACTAGCAGCCAGCCCAGTAGTAGGAGAGTATTCTCTTCTCTTGCAACACAGACCTACAGCTGAGGGCAGGCTAGGCATGAAAAGAGAACTCCCATCTCTCTCAGTCACTTAGCAGGGCTCCATTGTAACTGACAATGAGCAGAATGGCCAGGCCTAATTCTCCCAAACAGACAGGAAAATATGATCACTCAATTAGAGGTAACATCAGACCAGAATCCTACCCGGGCCGCTCAACAAACTGCATGAGTAATCAGGGGTAGGTTAGGTAGCTTATCTGAGCCGCATAGTTTTTCCTGCTGCTGCTTCTTCGTCTTGTATTAGTTGGGACCAATGATGAACTGTAGAACCTAAGCTATATGATGTACAATACAACCGGTTATAGGCTGTCTATGGTTGAGACTAGGGCTGTCCCACACTAAATAATAGAATCGACCAATCGATTGGTCGATAGAACAGATGACTTTCGGTAGACCAAGATATTATTTAGTGTGGGACAGCCCTAGTCTCAACCATAGACAGCCTATAAATGTGCATTTCTCCACATATAGACACACCAAATGTATTTAAATAAAAGCAACTATATATGCATTGAGCTTGTCTGATGCTTTAAGGGCAGTTTTGATTAAATAAGACACAAATGACTCAAGAGGGTGCCAGAGATGAAGATAATCAGAAGAAAAACTTAAACTGACCATCCTTCTCCCGCTCCTACTGGCTTTCGCAGATTCTGCAGCTAATTTTCTGTAGTTGCCGGTAATAGGCTACACGAGTCAGTAACTTTTCTGATGTGGAATGCCATTTTATCTTACAATTTCTACCGATCTACATGCCAGTTATGGTTTTCATATGCACATTTTCGTGTAACAGTTAGATTTAATTTATAATAACGTATGTCAAAATCATTGTCATGTGGTTAATCAAAATTCTATCCAAATCTTAATGAAAATGATACAAACCTAAAAAGTTACTTCCATTGCCAACTATGTAAAAACAGCTCATAAAACCAACATCATTGTATCAACTATTAACTAGGGTGTGGCCTGAAGCTCATGCTAGCAAACTTGCACCTATGTATAACATATTCTGGGCCCTCAGAGTTTCCTGCCAGTGAGCTCCGAACAGACACAGCTGTAGGCTATTTGTGCAAGAGATAAGAAGTAATCAATGCGCATCCTTACTCAACAATGACAGGAGCGCTCCAAACAAAACACAATGACTAAATTGTCAAAACTAGTCAATTGAATGAAACAAACCAAAACTTGTTTTTAACAAGTGTAGCATAGGTTGTGCGCTCTGCAAACAACGTGTTCACTCCGACAACCAGAACGATAAAAGACTGAAGTAACAATATGTTAAAAGCATTAACAAAAATAACCGTAACAAAAACAAACATTGTAGATTAGAAATTATAGGAATTAACGGCAAATTAACTTACTACTTGCGATATAAACTACCGTTCAAAAGTATGGGGTCATTTAGAAATGTCTTTGTTTACGAAAGAAAAGCACATTTGTTGTCCATTAAAATAACATCAAATTGATCAGAAATACAGTGTAGACATTGCTAATGTTGTAAATGACTATTGTAGCTTGAAACGGCAGATTTTTTATGGAATATCTACATAGGCATACAGAGGCCCAATATCAGCAACCATCACTCCTGTGTTCCAATGGCACGTTGTGTTAGCTAATCCAAGTTTATAATTTGAAAAGGCTAATTGATCATTAGACAACTCTTTTGCAATTATGTTAGCACAGCTGAAGACTCTTATTCTGATTAAAGCAATCAAACTGGCCTTCTTTAGACTAGTTGAGTATCTGTGTCCTCCTCCCAGAGCGCTAAGAACCTTGGCGTGATCCTGGACAACACCCTGTCGTTCTCAACTAACATCAAGGCGGTGGCCCGTTCCTGTAGGTTCATGCTCTACAACATCCGCAGAGTACGACCCTGCCTCACACAGGAAGCGGCGCAGGTCCTAATCCAGGCACTTGTCATCTCCCGTCTGGATTACTGCAACTCGCTGTTGGCTGGGCTCCCTGCCTGTGCCATTAAACCCCTACAACTCATCCAGAACGCCGCAGCCCGTCTGGTGTTCAACCTTCCCAAGTTCTCTCACGTCACCCAGCTCCTCCGCTCTCTCCACTGGCTTCCAGTTGAAGCTCGCATCCGCTACAAGACCATGGTGCTTGCCTACGGAGCTGTGAGGGGAACGGCACCTCAGTACCTCCAGGCTCTGATCAGGCCCTACACCCAAACAAGGGCACTGCGTTCATCCACCTCTGGCCTGCTCGCCTCCCTACCACTGAGGAAGTACAGTTCCCGCTCAGCCCAGTCAAAACTGTTCGCTGCTCTGGCCCCCCAATGGTGGAACAAACTCCCTCACGACGCCAGGACAGCGGAGTCAATCACCACCTTCCGGAGACACCTGAAACCCCACCTCTTTAAGGAATACCTAGGTTAGGATAAAGTAATCCTTCTCACCCCCCTCCCCCCCCTTAAAAGATTTAGATGCACTATTGTGAAGTGGCTGCTCCACTGGATGTCATAAGGTGAATGCACCAATTTGTAAGTCGCTCTGGATAAGAGCGTCTGCTAAATGACTTAAATGTTAAATGTAAATGTATCTGGAGCATAAGTATTTGTGGGTTCGATTACAGGCTCAAAATGGTCAGAAACAAAGACTTTCTACTGAAACTCTTATTCTGAGAAATGAAGACTATTCCATGAGAGAAATTGCCAAGAAACTGAAGATCTCGGACAACGCTGGGTACTACTATCTTCACAGAACAGCGCAAACTGGCTCTAACCAAAATAGAAAGAGGAGTGGGAGGCCCTGGTGCACAACTGAGCAAGAGGAAAAGTACATAATTTTTTTAAACATTTTTTTTCCACCTTTTTAAACCGGGTAGGCCAGTTGAGAACAAGTTATGATTTACAACTGCGACCTGGCCAAGATACAGCAAAGCAGTGCGACACAAACAACAACACAGAGTTACACATGGGATAAACAAACATACAGTTAATAACACAATAGAAAAGTCTATATTCAGTGTGTGCAAATGTAGTAAGATTAGGGAGGTAAGGCAATAAATAGGCCATAGAGGCTAAATAATTACAATTTAGCAATTAAAAACTGGAGTGATAGATGTGCAGAAGATTAATGTGCAAGTAGAGATTAGAGGTCGACCGATTATGCTATTTCAACGCCGATACCGATTATTGGAGGTTCGAAAAAGCCGATACCTATTAATCGGCCGATTTCAATTTTTAAACATGTATTTGTAATAATGACAATTACAACAATACTGAATTAATACTTATTTTAACTTAATATAATACATCAATAAAATCAATTTAGCCTCAAATAAATAATGAAACATGTTCAATTTGGTTTAAATAATGCAAAAACAAAGTGTTGGAGAAGAACGTAAAAGTGCAATATGTGCTATGTAAGAAAGCTAACGTTTCAGTTCCTTGCTCAGAACATGAGAACATATGAAAGCTGGTGGTTCCTTTTAACATGAGTCTTCAATATTCCCAGGTAAGAAGTTTTAGGTTGTAGTTATTATAGGACTATTTCCCTCTATACCATTTGTATTTCATTAACCTTTGACTATTGGATGTTCTTATAGGCACTTTAGTATTGCCAGTGTAACAGTGTAGCTTCCGTCCCTCTCCTCGCTCCTCCCTGGGCTCGAACCAGCAACACAACGACAACAGCCACCACATCGAAGCAGCGTTACCCATGCAGAGCAAGGGAAACAACCACCCAAAGCTCAGAGCGAGTGAAATTTGAATCGCTATTAGCGCGTGCTAACTAGCCAACCATTTCACTTCGGTTACACCATCCTCATCTCGGGAGATGATAGGTTTGAAGTCATAAACAGCGCAATGCTTGACGCACAGCGAAGAGCTGCTGGCAAAACGAAAGTGCTGTTTGAATGAATGTTTACGCGCCTGCTTCTGCCTACCACCGCTCAGTCAGATACTTAGATACTTGTATGCTCAGTCAGATTATATGCAACACAGGACACACTAGATAATATCTAGTAATATCATCAACCATGTGTAGTTAACTAGTGATTATGATTTATTGTTTTTTTATAAGATAAGTTTAATGCTAGCTAGCAACTTACCTTGGCTTACTGCATTTGCGTAACAGGCAGTCTCCTTGTGGAGTGCAACGAGAGAAAGGCAGGTCGTTATTGTGTTGGACTAGTTAACTGTAAGGTTGCAAGATTGATTCCACGAGCTGACAAGGTGAAAATCTGTCTTTCTGCCCCTGAACGAGGCAATTAACCCACCGTTCCTAGGCCGTCATTGAAAATAATAATGTGCTCTTAACCGACTTGCCTAGTTAAATAAAGATTAAATAAAGGCGTAAAAAAAATAACAAATAAAAATGCAAAAAAAAAGTGTCAATTCGGCGCCCAAAAATACTGATTTCTGATTGTTATGAAAACTTGAAATCGTCGCTAATTAATCGGCCATTCCGATTAATCGGTCGACCTCTAGTAGAGATACCAAAGAGCAAAAGAGAAGAAGAAAAAAAATAACAACATGGGGATGAGGTAGTTGGGTGGGCTATTTACGATAGGCTATATACAGGTGCAATCGGTAAGATGCTCTGACAGCTGATGCTTAAAGTTAGGGAGGGAGAAACAAAGAAAAAAAGTATTTAGTCAGCCACCAATTGTGCAAGTTCTCCCACTTAAAAAGATGAGAAAGGCCTGTAATTTTTATCATAGGTACACTTCAACTATGACAGACAAAATGAGAAAAAAAATCCAGAAAATCACATTGTAGGATTTTTTATGAATTTATTTGCAAATTATGGTGGAAAATAAGTATTTGGTCACCAACAAACAAGCAAGATTTCTGGCTCTCACAGACCTGTAACTTATTCTTTAAGAGGCTCCTCTGTCCTCCACTCGTTACCTGTATTAATGGCACTTGTTTGAACTTGTTATCAGTATAAAATACACCTGTCCACAACCTCAAACAGTCACACTCCAAACTCCACTATGGCCAAGACCAAAGAGCTGTCAAAGGACACCAGAAACAAAATTGTAGACCTGCACCAGGCTGGGAAGACTGAATCTGCAATAGGTAAGCAGCTTGGTTTGAAGAAATCAACTGTGGGAGCAATTATTAGGAAATGGAAGACATACAAGACCACTGATAATCTCCCTCGATCTGGGGTTCCACGCAAGATCTCACCCCGTGGGGTCAAAATGATCACAAGAACGGTGAGCAAAAATCCCAGAAGCACAGGGGGTACCTAGTGAATGCCCTGCAGAGAGCTGGGACCAAAGTAACAAAGCCTACCGTCAGTAACACACTACGCCGCCAGGGACTCAAATCCTGCAGTGCCAGACGTGTCCCCCTGCTTAAGCCAGTACATGTCCAGGCCCGTCTGAAGTTAGCTTGAAAGCATTTGGATGCTCCAGAAGAAGATTGGGAGAATGTCATATGGTCAGATGAAACCAAAATATAACTTTTTGGTAAAAACTCAACTCGTCGTGTTTGGAGGACAAAGAATGCTGAGTTGCATCCAAAGAACACCATACTTACTGTGAAGCATGGGGGTGGAAACATCATGCTTTGGGGCTGTTTTTCTGCAAAGGGACCAGGACGACTGATCCGTGTAAAGGAAAGAATGAATGGGGCCATGTATCGTGAGATTTTGAGTGAAAACCTCCTTCCATCAGCAAGGGCATTGAAGATGAAACGTGGCTGGGTCATTCAGCATGACAATGATCCCAAACACACCGCCTGGGCAACGAAGGAGTGGCTTCGTAAGAAGCATTTCAAGGTCCTAGAGTGGCCGAGCCAGTCTCCAGATCTCAACCCCATAGAAAATCTTTGGTGGGAGTTGAAAGTCCGTGTTGCCCAGCAACAGCCCAAAAACATCACTGCTCTAGAGGAGATATGCTTGGAGGAATGGGCCAAAATACCAGCAACAGTGTGTGAAAACCTTGTGAAGACTTACAGAAAACGTTTGATTAAAACTAGTTTTTCAACCACTCAGAAATTTCTTGTTAAATCGGTTAGGACATCTACTTTGTGCATGACTGTCACGCCCTGACCATAGAGAGCCTTTGTTTTTCTATAGTATAGTAGGTCAGGGCGTGACTCTAGTTATTATCTTCTATGTGGGATTCTAGTTTAGTATTTCTATGTTGGTGCTTGGTATGAATCCCAATTAGAGGCAGCTGGCTATCGTTGTCTCTAATTGGGGATCATATTTAAGTAACAACGGTTCGCTGTTTGTTTCGTTCTTTCTTTGTTGTTTGTGCGTTTTCAAATAAATATTATATCGCACTGCAGTTTGGTCCGATAATTATTCCGACGATCGTGACAGAATATCCCATCAAACCAGGACCAAGCAGCGTGCCCAAAGATGGAAGGATTTCTGGAAATAGGAAGAAGTGATGGGGAGATGCGAAACCCTTCCTTGGCAACAGACGGAAGGAGATTATGGAGGACAGCGATGATGACAAGGTTTGCGGCTTCAGTAAGCCCAAGGACAACCCAAAGTTATTTTTTTTGGGGGGGAACATGGAGCTGGCGGCTGAGCAGAGGGAAGAGCCAGAGACTGTCAGGGAGGCAATGGCGAAGTTGGGAGAGAGTGAGATGAGAGAGATGTTGTGCAGTGTTCTGCTCAACATCCGACCAGAGGATCCGGTTAGCAGTCTGGTGCAACCTGTGCCTGTTCCACTCTTTTGGCCTCAAGTGCACCTCCCCAGTCCGGAACATCCTGTGCCTGCTCCTCACACTCCCTCAAGTGTGCTTTCCCAGTCCGGTACGTCCTGTGCCTGCTCCTCGCACTCTCCCTCAAGTGCGTGTTCCCAGTCAGGTACGTCCTGCTCCTGCTCCTCGCACTCTCCCTCAAGTGCGCCTTCCCAGTCTGGTACATCCCGTGCCTGCTCCTCGCACTCTCCCTGAAGTGCATGTCCCCAGTCAGGTACATCCTGTGCCTGCTCCCTGCACTTGCCCTGAGGTGCGTGTCACCAGTCCGGTGTCACCTGTACCGGCCCCACGCATCAGGCCTCCAGTGCGCCTCCCCTGTCAGGGAGGCAATGGCGAAGTTAGGAGAGAGTGAGATGAGAGAGATGTTGTGCAGTGTTCTGCTCAACATCCGACCAGAGGATCCGGTTAGCAGTCTGGTGCAACATGTGCCTGTTCCACTCTTTTGGCCTCAAGTGCACCTCTCCAGTCCGGTACGTCATGTGTCTCCTCCTCGCAATCTCCCTGAAGTGCGTGTCCCCAGTCAGGTACGTCCTGTGCCTGCTCCTTGCACTCTCCCTGAAGTGCGTGTTCCCAGTCAGGTACGTCCTGTGCCTGCTCCTCGCACTCTCCCTCAAGTGCGTGTTCCCAGTCAGGTACGACCTTGAAGCAACATCTCAAGACATCAGTCAGGAAGTTAAAGCTTGGTCGCAAATGGGTCTTCCAAATGGACAATGACCCCAAGCATACTTCCAAAGTTGTGGCAAAATGGCTAAAGGACAACAAAGTCAAGGTATTGGAGTGGCCATCACAAGCCCTGACCTCAATCCTACAAAAAAATCTGTGGGCAGAACTGAAAAAGCGTGTGCGAGCAAGGAGGCCTACAAACCTGGCTCAGTTACACCAGCTCTGTCAGGAGGAATGGGACAGAATTCACCCAACTTATTGTGGGAAGCTTGTGGAAGGCTACCTGAAACATTTGACACAAGTTAAACAATTTAAGGGCAATGCTACCAAATACTAATTGAGTGTATTTAAACTTCTGACCCAACTGGGAATGTGTTGAAAGGAATAAAAGCTGAAATAAATCATTCTCTCTACTATTATTCTGACATTTCACATTCTTAAAATAAAGTGGTGATCCTAACTGACCTAAGACAGGGAATTTGTACTAGGATTAAATGTCAGGAATTGTGAAAAACTGAGTATAAATGTATTTGGCTAAGGTGTATGTAAACTTCCGACTTCAACTGTACCTGCTGGAGCGCGTGCTATGGGTGGGTGCTGCTATGGTGACCAGTGAGCTGAGATAAGGTGGGGCTTTACCTAGCAAAGACTTATAGATGACCTGGAGCCAGTGGGTTTGGCGACGAATATGAAGCGAGGGCCAGCCAACGAGAACGTACACATCGCAGTGGTGGGTAGTATATGGTGCTTTGGTGACAAAACGGATGGCACTGTGATAGACTACATCCAATTTGCTGAGTAGAGTGTTGGAGATTATTTCGTAAATGACATCGCTGAAGTCAAGGATTGGTAGGATAGTCCGTTTTAAGAATGTATGTTTGGCAGCATGAGTGAAGGATGCTTTGTTGCGAAATAGGAACCGATTCTAGATTTGATTTTGGATTGGAGATGCTTAATGTGAGTCTGGAAGGAGAGCTTACATCTCTAACCAGACACCTAGGTATTTCTGTTGTCCACATATTTTAAGTCAGAACCGTCCAGAGTAGTGATGCTAGACGGGCAGGCGGGTGCGGGCAGCCATTGGTTGAAGAGCATGCATTTAGTTTTGCTTGCATTTAAGTTGCAGTTGGGAGGCCACGGAAGGAGTGTTGTATGGCATTGAAGCTCGTCTGGAGGTTTGTTAACACTGTGTCCAAAAATGGGCCAGAGGTATACAGAATGGTGTCATCTGCGTAGAGGTGGATCAGAGAATCACCAGCAGCAAGAGTGACATCATTGATGTATTCAGAGAAAAGAGTCGGCCTGAGAATTGAACCCTGTGGCACCCCCATAGAGACTGCCAGAGGTCCGGACAACAGGCCCTCCGATTTGACACACTGAACTCTATCTGAGAAGTAGTTGGTGAACAAGGCGAGGTAGTCATTTGAGAAACCAAGGCTGTTGAGTCTGCCAATAAGAATGCGGTGACTGACAAAGTCGAAAGCCTTGGCCAGGTTGATGAATATGGCTGCACAGTATTGTATTTTATCGATGGAGGTTATGATATCATTTAGGACCTTGAGCGTGGCTGAGGTGCACCCGTGACCAGCTCGGAAACCAGATTGCATAGCGGAGAAGGTACGGTGGGATTCGAAATGGTCGGTGATCTGTTTGTTAACTCGGCTTTCGGCGACTTTAGAAAGGCAGGGTAGGATAGATATAGATCTGTAACAGTTTTGTGTCTAGAGTGTCACCCCCTTTGAAGAGGGGGATGACCGCGGCAGCTTTCCATAATTTAGGGATCTCAGACAATACGAAGAGTGTCTAGTTTTGAGAAACATACGCCTCGCAAGTCCTCAACTGGCAGTTTCATTAAATAGTACCCGCAAAACACCAGTCTCAACGTCAACAGTGTAGAGGCGACTCCAGGATGCTGGCCTTCTAGGCTGCCAGTTGAGGACCTGTGTCCTCTTGCTCAGTTGTCCACCGGGGCCTCCCATTCCTCTTTCTATTCTGGTTAGAGCCAGTTTGCTTTACAAAAATATTTAACTTATTGTGTATATTACATTTGTTTTATTTGATGGCTTTATTATTTCATCATCTCATCTCTATAGAGTTGCTACATATGCTGTCTGACAAAATCACAATTTTGTAGTTCTTCAAAGTAAACAAGACATACTTTTATGACTGCTGAACACCAACTATCAATGACTTAGATCATGTATTTTCAGGTAGAGATACTGCAACAGCTGCTCTCTATATCACCTCACAATCGCGCATTCTTCTGTCTCTTCTGTAGCAGGCATGAAAGAAACACAGACTGGACGAGTAGATGTGTAATGGATTATGGTAATTTTAGTTCATTTCCACATTTTATGTGCTAAACTATGTCCAAATTTGACCTGTTGGAAACAACTACTCCCTACTACATCGCACAGTCCAGGCTGGATCTGATTTATCTCTAGAGAAAGTATGAAATGTGATCATTGAGCTCAACAAAGAAGAAAAAAATAGGAAATGCAATTCAAATAATTTAACCAAAGTCTGTCAATCAGTTTATAAAAAAGAAAAAATGTTGTTTTTTTTAAATAGCAATACAGCCTTAGCGGAGTTGCCAACAACCAAGTTCCGGTTTTCAGGGGAAATGGAAGAGAGAGCCTATGACATGACTGCCCTTCCATTAACAAGGTGACACTCCAAATTAACTCCTTCACATTTACTAGATTGGTTGAACAATGCATAAGATCCAGACCTATATTTTATTTTTATTCTCATCAAGACCAGAATGTTGAGGATCTAGTTTCAGGCAGTTTTGGGGGGGAATTGCATGTAGTAGGTAGGCTTTGACTTTGCTTATAAATGCTAGGGTTGTGAACCATCTATGTAGTTCTTATGAAGACTTTATGCAGTCTTGAAAGTCTTTATAAATTGATGTTGAACCCAGATATGCAGTGAAACTAGCTCTAGTTAATCTCTGGAGTTAAGATTTAGCTACAGTGAAACACACTTTAAAATGTAAAACATAATTCATAGCCAAATCGAATGTCGACTATTTGTTTGGCTGGTTTATCTGTAGGCTCTACCCTCAAAGTATTGGGTAATAACCAGCCCACCAATAACGAAAGACCCCCCCCACCACCACCTGAATAAACTTTTATTTTGTTTAAAAAAGCAGCATTGGACAATGGACATTAATTTCACTGATCAAGGCCATTCCAGAGCACATTCAACAGGTCCCACTATAGTCAGTGTAATATAAATGCAATCGCGTTTTGCTGCGCTTCCTGCTTACATTTAGCCTCCTCCCACTGGTCACACATTGGTTGAGTCAACGTTGTTTACACGTCATTTCAATGAAATTACGTTAAACCAACGTGGAATAGACGTTGAATTGAAGTCTGTGCCCGGTGGGCTAGCTACCTCTGCATGCCTGCCGCTTGCTTCTTTCTTTGTTTATCATGAGTCTATGCCTCTTTGCCTCAAGTAGCATGATATCACCAAACCACTATACACAACAAATAAATAGGCGTCGTCGATTTCAGTCCTGGTGACTTATCTAAGCACCCTAAACAAAAAAAATACAAATAACAAGTGCAGCCACAATAACGACATAGAGACAGAAACAATGCAGCATCAAACTGTCCAAACTCACAAACCCGTCGTTTGTCGACGATCCAACTCCATCATGGATTCAGAAATCAAAATAGAATTTGCACAAACTACATATACGTGCAACGGACATCCATGACAATCATCAATCGACTTTAATCAACTGGCTGCTGATTACACTCGTTTGTAAAGACGCTAAATAAGAATAATCCCAAGAATAACAGTATTATTACGAAGTAAGAAAGGTTAATAAGTATCGTATTGCATTGTTGAATTTGACTTTAGAATAGGTTCTAGAATCCCTCAATTAACCACACCTGGTTTATGTGGCACAGCGAGAATCTGTAACAATGAACCCATGATAGAAAGAAGCCCGTCTGTAATGGCCACTAACCTCCGCATCCTCTGAGTGCAGCTATGGCTCGTGGCTATCTGAGCATCGAATCTTCACAATAGCCTTTTGCTGCACCTCCTAGTAAAAGGCTGCTTGGCACTCGATGTGTTTCCCAATCACAACAGGTAACTAGCTACCTAGTTAGAGAAATTAGCTGAATCTTAACTTTCTGAATCTGAAAGTCAGGTGGCAAGCTTTAGGGATTTTTTTCCCACCATCTGTTCTTCTCGAAACTCGAATCGTACACGTGTCCCCACTTGTCTTTCATCCAAGCCCCTCTCCTCTCGACTTCAGTGGTGTCGTGACGCCTCTGCTGAGTAGGAGGGGAAAGGTGGATGGGGGTCGACAGTCATTCATTAAGAACAATGCAATAGATTGACAACAGACAATTCAACCAGTTGTTGATGGACCCGAACGAGTTTCGTTGAGACCCCCGACTGATATCACTTTACCCTCTGCATGCACATTCATGGTAACGATGCTGAGCTGGCTCGAGGCTCGTACCCCATCACAGTGGGTCGCTGTCAGTTCAGAAGCGCCTTCAATAACTTTAGTAACACGAATGCAATAATTCGAACTCTGAGAATCATTATGGAAATGGAATAACTCACAATGTTCCGTGAGCCATTTGACTTGATATTGTAGTTAGCTAGTTGGGTGCTTTTCAGACCGGGATTCTCACTGTTAACGTAACGTTAGTGACCACAGCTGAGCGTCACTGTCTCTCAGTCATTAGAATGACGGTTTTCTCCCAGAGTTCAAGGCTCTGTGTGGAGCCAATACTTTATATTTATGACGAAAAAATGATTTTATTACTTACCGAAGTGACGCAAAATCCGTTGACTGAAAATTATAAGAGCGAAGTTAACTAGTTGACCACAGCGGTTCCACTGCTGCTGACGTGACGAATCGATGATGACACAATTTGCATATCAGTTACTTGCTCTCTGATTGGACAATTGAGGAGTCGTTCAATTTTTATAATCTCAGATTACACTTGGAGCCGGTTCCCCATGGACAAATTTCATTTTCAATTTTGTTCCATAACTCCTCATATGTAAAAAATAAAATGACAAATATTAGACAAAATTAGTTATAAAGGCATGACACACAAGATGGCCGCGGTAGATCTGAAGCCAATCCGCGGAGGTTTTACTTTGATAACACAAACCTGTAGTCTCCCGGATAATAATGTTGACTCTGACAGGCGAGATAGTTGGAAAATAACATGGCAACCTGTCGGTGTGTGTTGACCCCCAGTGGCTCTTGACAGTACTGCTAAACCAAGTCAGTATGGTCTTGACGTGAACCATAAATCTATACTTGACAGCATGAGATCAGAAATAGTGGAAAGGTTTTCTCAAATCTATGAGATCCAACCAGATTTTTCACACATACGTCAACGCGCTCCTTTTAATTATTATGAAAGTTAAATCAAAGAACATGACTTAATTTCGGAATGTATTACTGGGTAAAGTTATAACTTTTGGCCTCGCGTGCCTCTGAGGCTCCGAAAATTTTCAACACGAACATCGTGTGTTCAGTTCACCCCTGGTTATCAACCTGTCCAGCTGATTTATTAAGAGCAAATGTATGCTTGAGCTGAAAATATGGTTTATAAGCACCGTATGGATGGTGTCACGCATTTGCGGAGTCTGGAGTCACAAAGGCCAAATTGAGCTCTAACACGTTGTCGTGAGACATGACCCACACACCCTTATGTGATGAATAAAGGCTACTTACATCTTCACAGCTAGTCAATGGCAAACAGTGCTTACCTCAAACCTTAATCACTACATACATGTACATCACAGCTGTCCAAGGCACTGCATCTCAGGGCTTGAGGTGTCACTAGACAATGGTTTGATTTCAGGCTGTATCATCTATCAGCCATGATTGGGAGTCCCACAGGGCAGCATACAATTGGCCCAGCATCATCCGGGTTATGCAGTCATTGTAAATAAGAATTTGTTAAACTGACTTACCTAGTTATATAAAGGCTCAATTTAAAACAGTCATTGGTATGCATTGTCATGTTTATTTCCTTTCAAAGAAAAGCTTTCCAACCTCACTACCTATACAGCATAAACTGTTGACTGAAGATTTGGTTCCATATAGGAACGTTAAAATGAGAAGTCCACATATGCATTGTTTTACCAAATTCAACAGTCCAGACAGCATGTGTTTACTTCATTTCACAGCAATATAGTGCCAAGTAGCCAAAAGCTTGAGCAAAACAATGTCTGTTGAGGGCTGCCATTCCCACAGCACATTTTTATTTAGACAAACCTTTAATCAGCTCAATAAGGGTAAATAGAACATTCAAAATCATTTAAAAGCAACTTAAAGATAGCCGTGATTTAACTTAGCGTATTCATTAAAACCATACCTGCAAAATATATTACCCATCTTGCCTGTAGTTTACACAGTAAAGAAAAAGATACCAAACCGTAATCCAAAAGGATGCATATCCCCCCCACCCCAAAAATGTAGTGTTGGTTTAATTTTATTTCAGTCAAATATGTTTGGGGGTAAAAATTATACCCACGGTTAGAGTCCATCTTCAGTCTGAAGTCATTGAAAAACATTCCAAGTCCCAATAATTAACTGTCCTGACCACACCTTAACAAGCGGTCATGAATCCATAGTCCACTCATACAGTATATCTATAATTAATGCTGATTTTTATTCTCACCTTTCAACCAGCTTTGAGTGGTTATCTTCATAGACCAAACCCAAGCATGTGCAAAGAGCAGCGAAGAAAATAAAGGGGAAATGCGCCGATTGCATTGTAGCCGGTGTTACTTAGTAAATCAACAATGACAACTGGTTGACTAACATAATATACACATTTTTGTTCTATAGCTGTTTGAGCACAAGATGCCTATAATGCTTTTAAATGCTGAGTGCAAGTGTTGAAATGTAAAATTAAGTCCATTCAACCTGTTCAGTTCCTATTCAAACGACTGAATGACTGCTGAAGCTAGTCTGTGGCGTGGCATTCTGCTCTGCATCTTCCCTCTAGTGGCTGCTGACTAGGACTGCAGGTTCAGCTCAGCTCAGGGGAGGGTTGTCGTCTTTGCTGAAGGGTTGTGTGGATCCAGGCTTCACCCAAGACAGTCCTGACACCTGCAGCCCCTTCTGGTGATCCTCAGGCCGTCTCTAGAATAACAGACACACATTACCACACTGTTCAACTAGCACCATGGAAACAAATGGCCGCTCACACAGCTTGACCAATCACAGCCCTGCTGGCTCTCATTCAAGTAAACAAGCCTCTTTTGGGAGTGAGCTCAGAGGGAACCTGAGTCCTTGGACCATAGCAGACAGACTCAGAGCTTTGTGTCCTTTTACATAAGTCTGAAAAGCACACTGCTGGGGTTTAGAAGACTCACTTTATGTGTAAACATCCGTTCCTTCGCCTCGTCATGGATCGCTGGGTTCCATGAAGAGAAACTGGAAAAATTAGCATAAAAAATAACACTTAAGAGAAACAAATACTCAACCATTTATTGCATCTCCTTTCATATGCTGCAGGAGGTTACTTATTGACAAAAAAAATAATTAAAGACAATGTTCAGATTGTTCGTGAGCTATGAGAATGGGAAATGGAACTCCAGGAATGAGCTTTTCCTACTACCAACCTTATTGCATAAGGATCGTCCATCTTGGGCTGGTCGAAGAGGTGACTGTTGCATAGTTTGACGCTGTCTACCACCTTGCTTTTGAACAACTGCACATCCTTGTCGTACCTGAAAAAACTGTGTGAGGTCTACACCTGTTGTATTCAGCACGTGACTAATATATTTGATTATACATGCAATTTGCCAGTCAATACAGTGTGGAGAGATAATTGCCCCAACTTGGCCACAATCTAATTCATTAGCTCAGAGAATTAAGAAAAAAACGAACTCAGAATACCGCAACATTTCAATTAAACAGCAAGTCTCAAGAGCCGCCTGTCCCGTTTAGTAGCCGGGCATCAGCACACATTTCAGTAAATAAACAATGGGTCTAAATTCATTGTTTACGACGTTACCATGGACACAGCTCTGATAATCCCGTCATGTGCATTAAAAACATTGCTCGCTATCAAATCAACACAATTCAAGGTCTCCATGGTGCCAAATCGGGGTGTATGATCTGCGATTGATTTGTTATATTTATACTGGTAACAAATAACAGTCGGTAGTATTCAACATTTTGTGCAATAGCTGTGTGCATTAAGGAAATACACACTTAACTAATAAGTACTGATTGTGTTCAGTGACTGAAGCAAATAAATGTATGGGCTATTCATTGAAGTTTCAGGGTACACAATAGGAGCACAAAGACTAGCTTGCTTGTTGACCAATATAAACTGACCCAGGCCACACGTACGCATTACCCAGTACAGGAGTAAGAGAAGGAAGGCTGTGAGGAGAAAGGGAACAAGTACAGACTTACAGCACAGCAGCTTCTGGGTTGAGTGGTTCCATAGTGTTGATCTTGTAGAACACCGTGCGTGCATACATCAGGACTTGCCAGATGTGGTTGTGATTACGCCTTCATGTCCACAGGGAGACGGGAGACATTTATGATTCTCTCAACATAATGGCAAACCAAATACAACTCCAGTCACAGTAAATACACAAGTATCATAAAGGCATTCCATGGTGCATAGGTTCATCTCAGACTAGTGAAATACCCAACAGTGGCACTGCTCAAACACCAGTAGTGCACAGCCAAAGTGTGACATATACACCATAATGAGACTGACATTCTCACTGGAAACCTTGGACAACTTTCCCCATTCAGCAAAACATATAGTGCTGTGCTCCTATAAATCTACCTTCAGCTGATAGAGACTGAGGTTTAAGAGGAGAGGACCTTACATGACTGTGTCACTGTCCAGCTGAAGAAACAGGCCATGAGGAACAGAGCTGGAACAGCAGTCAAAGTAAACACTGGGCCTTGATGTAACGCATGTCAGTTCTAACTAAGGCACACTATAGACAGCCCCACGCAGTTCAACTCTCAGGGACAGCACTGTATCACTATTTACCACCAGAACAACAACATCCTGAGAGAACACATATCAATCACAACATGAACCACTAACATCATAGATCAAAAAGTAGTAACTGCATTTAGCCTATCAAGGGATGTGTAAGGCTGTGTAGTAGTGGCTAGTACATAGTGGAGCAGACTTTACACTAATGGAAAAATATCACGCCACATGTACCTGACAAACACCAATTTCTAAATCATCCTAATTCATTTTGATGTAATGATCTGGGCATAGAAGCCAGGCACTGACCTCCACTTGGTGAAGGCTCTCCTGACATCAAGCTCTCCTGAAACAGGGTC
The DNA here is from genome assembly GCF_034236695.1 of Oncorhynchus nerka. NCBI lineage: Eukaryota > Metazoa > Chordata > Actinopteri > Salmoniformes > Salmonidae > Oncorhynchus > Oncorhynchus nerka. The sequence goes on from NC_088423.1 coordinate 82,487,136, forward strand.
CACAAGTGGGTGGAAGACTGGGATATCAAACACCACTCTCTAAATGGGGGTAAAGGAGAGAAAATAGTACTGTTAGAATACTGCATAAATAGCTAAACACGCATTTCAAACCCCTCAACTTTTTCCACATTTTGTTACGTTACAGGCTTATTTCTAAAATTGATTAACTACACACAATACCTCATAATGACAAAGCGAAAACAGGTTTGGAAATTAGCAAATTCATATAAAAACAGAAATAGCTTATTTACATAATTATTCAGACCTTTTGCCATTAGACTCGAAATTGAGCTCAGGTGCATCCTTGGTTTCTACAACTTCATTAGAGTCCACCTGAAGTAAATTCTATTTTTTGGACATGATTTGGAAAGGCACACGTGTCTGTCTATATAAGGTCCCACAGTTGATAGTGCATATCAAAGCAAAAACCAAGCCATGAGGTTGAAGGGTTTGTCCGTAGAGCTCAGAGAAAGGATTGTGACGAGGCACAGATCTGGGGAAGGGTACCAAAACAGTTCTACAGCATTGAAGGTCCCCAAGAACGCAGTGGCCGTCATCTTAAATGGAATAAGTATGGAACCACCCACCAAGACTCTTCCTATAGCAGGCCGCTCGGCCAAACTGAGAAATCGGGTGAGAAGGGCCTTGGTTAGGGAGGTGACCAAGAACCCGATGGTCACACCGACGGAGCTAATCTGTGGAGATGGGAGAACCTTCCAGAAGGACAACCATCTCTGCAGCACTCTAATGACTGACCATGAGAAAGTATCTCTGGTCTAATGAAACCAAGATTGAACTCTTTGGCCTGAAAGCCAAGCGTCATGTGTGGAGGAAACCAGACACCACTCTTCACCTCACCTATACCATCCCTATGGTGAAGCATGGTGGTGGTAGACATAATGCTGTGGAATATTCTTCCAGAGGCAGGGACTGGGAGACTAGTCAGGATTGAGGGAAAGATGAACAGAGCAAAGTACAGAGAGATCCTTGATGAAAACCTGCTCCAGATCACTCAGGACCTACTTATGTAAATGTGATATTTCAGTTTTAATCAATTCGCAAAAAAATGTTTTAACCTGTTTTGTAATGTGTGTAGATTAATGAGGGGAGAAAAAAAAAACATTTAGAATAAGGCTGTTAAGTAACAAGATGTGGAAAAAAGGGAATACTTTCCAAATGCACTGTATGATTGTCACAAACCAATCAGTCTCAGCCACCAAAGCAGGAAATGCTGAACAAACTAACCTTTGAAATGTGCCAAAGAAAATGCTTTATTTTGTGTAAACAGCTGTAGTGTTACAGCAGTTCCACAAAAGTACTCACAGGACATTCACCATCTGGATAGTTATCTGGAATATACACAGTGAACTTGAAGACTCCATCCTGGTACAAGCCATGTCTGATGAAAATGACCCCGAACCACACTGGAAAGAAAAGAATCTCAGGATCCCTTTGTATAGATTATGTGTAGATTATGCAGTCAAACACGAGGACAGATTAGGCTCTCACTCAATGCTGATTTGTAGGATGGCTGCACATAGATTCCAGGCAGTTTTTGCTTGATCACTAGCGTGCTGTGGGTCACAGGGTAACATGGAATTAAATCAATGCAGCAGAAAATGGATATGGAAATTAACAGCACATTTTTTCATCAACAGTTTCTCTACATAAACTACAAAACTCACACATTATCAATGTGGTGGAAATTATACCTTTAACTAATGAGGAGAGGCTAAATCAATAATCAATCAAGGTATTACTTTTATTAAAAACCTATTTATAATGAGGCTGGTTGACCCCGCCCACGCAGGTGAGATGGAGGGAGAGCCTCCTGTACAAAGAGTACAGGATCATTTATATAGTCCAGCTACCCCATAACATAGTGGCCTATGCGCAAATACATCGAAGATGCATCCTTCTTCCTTTCTGTAGGCTAATCAATGATCTGACATGTTGGATTGGTGAAAATAAATCATACCTTCACTTATCCAGTCGCATACAGATCAGTGATTACCTCTAGCAAAGGAGGTAGGCATTTTGAAAGGTATCCAAAACAGAGCCAGTGCGTCTACTACATCCACTACCCAAAATAAAGTTTGATCGGGGCCAGTACTTACAACTCAGCCAGCAGCGAGTACTCCAGGTAGAATGGACCGTAGGAGGCATGTGTTCCGTTGGCCAACTGTGCCGTGGCGGCAGGAGAGGCCGGCTTGGTGATGGGGACTGCATTCTTGGGGATGGAGGGAAGCTGCTTCTTCCCAAAGCTAGGACGGGCTGGACTGGCTGTTTGTTGCTGCTGTTCTCCACTCTGTTCCTCACCGTCAGATCTCTGCTCAGCAGAAGAGTGAACAAAAGGCATTTAACAACTCAATATCTATGTCTAGGAAGTAAAAACGAGTAGCATTGATTATTACAAGGAGGGGAGTATGCCTAGATTTAACCCACTTAGCAAAACACTATTCACCATGTTGCAGAGAATGCAGACGACCAATTTCAAGCCAGTCTGTTACATCTACCTGCATAAACAGAGGCAAGCTCTGTTGTGGAACTACAAGGCAACACAGACAGCAGTGGGAGCACATGTTGAGCCCTGGGCAATAGGCATGTGGTGACAACCTCACAGGTTTCAGAGATTCTGGTCTGGCATCAGTTTCCTTGTTCCATGGGAGGTGAGAGCACCCATAGAGAGCATCCCTAAACACAGCCCGCATCATATCCCACCAATGCTAGCTCAGTGGGAAGCACAGGGAAGGAGGATAGGCTAGTTCACAGCAGGAGAGATGCCAGTAAGCTAAGGAATAGATTAGCAACAAACCCTCAAGGCCTATCCCTCTGCAACTAAGGAAATAATTCAGGTTAATGGACAGCACACAGTGAGTGCCATTAAACAAACCATGTTGTAGAATTAATGTTTTTAGGAGGCACAGAGCAATGAGTGAACCATTCATCTGACAAGGCAGGACAGAGAGTAGTCACACCTATGTTACTACTGGCAGAGCTACTTCGCCAATGTGACGCCTGTATGCTAAACTGGAAGTTGGTGCCTCCCTTTCTCCCAGAAGTCATTGAGGTACGTAGGCAACAGACTGAATGGCAACAGCAGACATGGCAAATAGTTTTCACCCAACTGAATCTTAGCAATTAGCAAACAAAACAAAAAGTTGAGAAGTTCCCCATTGCTCTGGTCAAACTACAGTTTAACATCAAATCCAAGTGGATTTCCCAGTAGCAACAGGCTCCTCCTGCAACAACCACAACCATGTGTTGTGACAAGTCATGTTGGACTATAGTTGCAGCTGCAACCTCCAGAGCACTAAGGCTGGGACGATACCAGTATCACAATATTTATTAGTATAGTGGCAAGGAAACAAAACAGATTTCACTTTTAGGAAAAACAGCCATAACGTTGGAAACAATCAGTTGTCATCCAGTCAAATATATTTTCCAAGCTATAGCACAACATTTTACATACAGCAGGTTATTAAAGGACTAAAGACTTAGGTCTGCTTCGTGTCAAATATTGCAATACTATTATTGTCACAGCCCTAAAGAGCACCAGGTAGTAAAAGGCAACCCTGAAACTGCCCTCTTTCAGGACGAGATTGCAAAGGAGTGTCCCTGGCAAGGAGTTGGCGAAAAGGCATGAGTAGGCCTAATGCGTTGTTAGAGGACACCACACACCTTAAGTTAGCCATTCCCATGCCACAATTCCAGTCCTCCCAAGATTCCTCTCAAACAAAAGACAGGTGGTAACAGCAGTAAAATGCATGAAGCTTCAAGGAAGCCATGCCGTCTTTGTGGGAAAACGTTAGGAAGACAGACCACACAAGCCTTACTTTCAGTGTGTGAGGGTCTCTTTGGGAACTTTTGAAGATCCTGTTTTTTTGTCTCTCTTCTCGCTTGTGTGTTGGGTGAACTTGACAGAAGTTGGCTTTCAGTGCAGAAGAGGAAGATCGCTCCCTTACCTTACGACCAGTATTGGTAGACATGCTCCAGAATGGGTTCAGGTTCATTACTCATGGAGGTGCAACTTCGCCGTCTAGGTCAGTCCCACAACAAGTGTTGCCTGTGCCATTCACTGGCATCACTGGGGATACAATTGACAGAACAAATGTTACATTTTTATTCATTTAGAGCCATTTTCATACTGGTCCCCCATGACAATCAAACCCAAAACTCTGACGTTGAAAGCACCATGCTCTACCAACAGCCACACGAGACCAAATTACTGATGAGGCCATCTGAGCACACACACAAAATGGGGCAACCTGACCTCAATGACAACTGCTGAATCGCTGATCTGCTGACCATGCAGCTGCTCAGACAGTCGTGCCTCATTCATGTCATGACCTCAAACATGTATAACTTACGTCTCTGCCAGGCCAAGCACTTTAAACCCCACCGGGAAATAATCCAGACATACACATTTGTGATGTCTGGTGTTTAATGGTTGTTTAACATGGAGGTTGAGTGTTAGCCCAGTTAGATTCATTATTTAATTCGCATACTACCAAAAAGGCATTGTTATTGCCGTTGGCTACAGTAGTTGACAAGTTAGTTAACTAAGATCTTTGTGTAGCTAACTACTATGGCAACTAGCAATGTTGACATTGTATCCGTGTTGGGTCACGTGTTCCTATGCAGGCAACTAATTCTGCAAAATGACTTTGAACACATAGCTAGTTAGTTAAGATATATAGTTACGTTACAGTAGCTAGTTAGATTGTTAACAAGATACGTCCAGACGTCCAGTTCGTTAGCTGGACGCCAGGTCTGCAATTACAAATCAAGTATACATAATCATTTGCGATGGAATCTAGCCTTGTTGCTTATTATCCATAATGAAATAGGCATACTGTACGACTCGATAAACGAACGTCAAGAACGTTCACAACACAAACTTAGCAAACCAACCAGATCTGCTAGCTTGCAAGCTAACCAGCTAACGTTACCTAGCTTGAAAGCCAAAAGGTAGCTAGCTAGCTACTATCCAGTTGCCAGCTTACCTTCCCTGAACGAAAATTCAGACAAGTACCTGTTCAAAAATTGCCCATTTATGTGAACAATTTCAAAATGTGGGTTTTAAAGACGTTGCAATCACCACTGGTCAAAACAAAAAAGGTGTACCGCAACTGGCTAGCTAAGTAATTTCACAGACACCGGAAATCAATCAAAAACCTCATGATAGGCGTTTCCTATTCACCGTGGGATATTTCTATTGGGTGGATAAAGTATGATTCGCTGACGTTCTATCACCTAAGTCATGCTGTTATGCCGCGTTCACGTACTAGTCGGAAATAGGAAACTCAGAAATGTCAGATTTGCTGATTGTAGAACATGTTGAGATGGGTTGGTTAGTTTAGTAACACCGACGCATGCGCAACTACGGGTTCGATTGTTGACAACATGTCAACTATATTTCGTCTCCAATGCTTATTAAAAACATAAATACACGTGGTCAATGAACACTTGTGGTCTCTCAAATACAAATGTAATTGTATTGGTCACTTACACATGTTTAGCACATGTTATTGCAGGTGTAGCGAAATTATTGTGTTTCTAGCTCCAACAGTGTAGTAATATCTAACAAGTAAATGTCTAACAATTTAACAACAATACACACACATTTAAAGCAAAGGAATGGAGTATATAAATATTAAGATGTGTAATGTCAAAGTGGCATAGACTAAAATAGAGTCAAATAGAATACAGTATATGCATATGAGATGAGTAGTGCAAAATATGTAAACATTATTAAAGTGACTAGTGCTCCAATTATTAAAGTGGCCAGTGATTTCAAGTCTATGTGTATAGGGCAGCAGCCTCTAAGGTGCTAGTGATGGCTATTTAACAGTGTGATGGCCTTGAGATAGAAGCTGTTTTTCAGTCTCTCGGTCCCAGCTTTCATGCACCCGTACTGACCTCGCCTTCTGGTGAACAGACAGTGGCTCGGGTGAGTGTTGTCCTTGATGATCTTTTTGGCCTTCCTGTGACATTGGTTGCTGTAGGTGTCCTGGAGGGCAGGTAGTTTGCCCCCGGTGATGCGTTGGGCAGACCACACCACCCTCTGGAGAGCCCTGTGGTTGCGGGCGGTGCAGTTACCGTACCACAAAGTGATACAGCCCAACAGGATTCTCTCAATTGTGCATCTGTCAAAGTTTGTGAGGGTTTTAGGTGCTAAGACAAATTTCTTCAGCCTCCTGAGGTTGAAGAGGCACTGTTACGCCTTCTTCACCACCCTGTCTGTGTGAGGTGTACGCCGAGAAACTTGAAGCTTTCCAGCTTCTCCATTGCGGTCCCGTTGATGTGGATAATAATGGGGGGCTCACACTGCGGTTTCCTGAAGTCCACAATCAGCTCCTTTCTTTTGTTGCTGTTGGGTGAGAGGTTATTTTCCTGGCACCACACTCCCAGGGCCCTCACCTCCTCCTTGTAGGCTGTCCCGTCATTGTTGGTAATCAGGCCTACTACTGTTGTGTCATCTGCAAATTTGATGATTGAGTTGGAGGCTTGCATGGCCACGCAGTCATAGGTGAACAGGGATTACAGGAGGAGGCTGAGCACACACCCTTGTGGGGCCCCTGTGTTGAGGATCAGCGAAGTGGAGTTGTTGTTTCCTACCTTCACCACTTGTGGGCGGCCCGTCAGGAAGTCCAGGAACCAGTTGCACAGGACGGGACTATCGTGGAAAATTGCAAGATTATGTTTTAATGCTTGTAAGATTGTTATAATGCTTGTATTACATTATAATAGTTGTTACATTCGACAGAATAGAGTATTATGTGTGTGTTCCACTGAGGATGTGATTTTATGAGATAGCACTGACAGGGGAGATTTACGATGTCTTTGGGTAATAAAGCCTAAAGAGCATTCCAGATAGTAAAGGTAATGTTTTTGTGCTATACCATACCAGGGCGAGACGGATTCCAGTTTGGAGTAGGAGGGGGCCAGACACTAGTCTTTACAATGAGAACTGTTGACACAGCAGTAACTGTCTGCTATGTTTTATAGATATCTTTCATACAAATCTTAACATTTGTGAACTGTTCCTAAGATCTGTGATTCGTCATGTAAGTTGAGAGGGGTGTATCTGGGCTATAAAATATTTTTGTATTTTTCTGGTGGCACTCTCAACGGTTCATTAGAGGTAGTGAATTGTTGAAAGTCAAATGCTATTGCAAAGCTTAATTGTTATTAAAGATGTAGTTTAAGTATAACTCTGACTGGTGTGTAAAGTTTGTCTCTCTCTCTCTCCATTTGGTAATACAGAAAAATGCCACGACAGGACCCAGGGCCCCAAGTTTAATGATGAACTTGGAGGGTACGATGGTGTTGAATGCTGAGCCATAGTCAATGAACAGCACTCTTACATAGTTATTCCTCATGTCCAGATGGGATAGGGCAGTGTGCAGTGCAATAGCAATTGCATCGTCTGTGGATCTATTGAGGTGGTAAGAAAATTGAAGTGGCTCTAGTGTGTCAGATAAGGTAGAGGTGATATGCTCCTTGACTCTCAAAGCACTTCATGATGACAGAAGTGAGTGCTATGGGGCGATAGTCATTTAGTTCAGTTACCTTTGCTTTCTTGGGTACAGGAACAATAGTGGACATTTTGAAGCATGTGGGGACAGCAGACTTGAATAGGGAGAGATTGAATAAGTCAGTAAACACTCCAGCCAGCTGGTCTGCACACAAAAAATATATATGGTGAAATTGAACGTCCGTTTGATCTGTGGACCCGACTAGGGATGCCGTCTGGGCCGGCAGCCTTGTGAGGCTAAACAAGGGTTAAATACATTGTTGGTTAGTAAGTGAATTTTTGCCATATTAGCATAGAAGTGACATCAGTCAAAACAAGACATGGTATCAAGAACAAGATAAAACTAGTTGAAACGGCACTAGTAACAGACCAGAGATATCAACCCAGTGAAACCCTTTGGCTATCATCACAAAGAAAAGCCCTCTTAACTTAAGAATTATGAACCTTCTATTCGATCAAATAAACCTCAAGTTGCAAATAAGCCATATTTTTAGTTTTTGACCAAATTCGACACTCATTGACCTCCATACAAAAACTCCTTGCTCGGGGGGTGAAAGAACAAAATGAAAAACACCTGCTACAAGGAGACACTGGCCGCAACTAACAAAGGTTCGTGGTCAATGTAGTCGTTTTCATCGTGCATGAAAGAGTCAACCCGGGAGCATCGTCATAGCCTGCTGGAGGTGTCAGCACGTGGTCCTGTGTGATGACAAATGCAGTAGTCAGAATGGATCACAGTTTATTTAAATATTTAGATTTGTAGTGAACTTTAAAATATTTCACAGTGGGGATCAAACTTGATCTTAATAAACACATTTTTAGAGCCCAAACATCTGTAAAAAAAAAAAAAAAATGGTTTGGCCTTTCAGGCGATCAAAGTTTATGTAGGCTTTCTAGACAGACCTGGGTAAGGCATTCATGGTAAGCTCGTTCACATTAGATTTTTTTTATTGCAGAAATATCAGTATACATACAAGAAGCAGACCTTGGTTTTTTGCATTACTAGGTCGCTACCTATGACGTAATAGACCCTGGATTGCAGATAATGTGTTTTGGCCAAAGAGAGGTTTTGAAGCCACTGGTCGACCCTGTTGGCATTCATCAGAAAAGCAGTGGAATTTTAGTATTTTACAGTATTTCCTTTAGATGTTTCAAGGACAAAATTACATGTATTTAAGTATTTTTTGTGTTGTAGTTCACAACGGTAGTGGGGACAGTAGCATTAGTACTTTCAAAAAATTATACTTTAAGGATTTAAAAAAATATTTTATTTTTGTGTTTAGCTCACATAATATAATTTAAGTATGCATTATGGCTAAAACAAATGTAAATATTAGTACATGCATTTCTATAGCTTCCAAAATATGTTTTACATTAGTGGGGGAGTGCCAAGATGGAGGTGTGTCAGCTTCCAAACAGCACCCTCTGTCTGTTATCTAGTGTATATATAAACCGTTGGTTGCTATGCAGTAGCCCAAACTGGTCTCAGAGCATTTTGTATTATTCTGTATGTAAATCCGAGACGCTACGTTTAGTATAATATGTTAGGTTTAACCAACCTTCTTTCATTTTTGCCTTAAGTAACCACTTGTTTTATGTAACCATACCTAACTTAACATATCATACAAATTTGACTGCCCCTGATTTACATCTACTATGTTACATTTAGTCTATGAGACCAGGCTGGGCTTATAGAGCCAAAAACTATTTTAGGTGCAGCAGTAAAATTATTGTAGGGAATACTCAGTAGGTTTTGTTTAATATACATACAGTGCCTTCGGAAAGTATTTTGTTACGTTACAGTCTAATTCTAAAATGTATTAAATTGTTTTTCCCCCTCATCAATCTACACACAATAGACAAAGCACATTTTTAAAAATACATTTTTGCTTACTTGTAAAAAAAAAAAGGGAAATATCACATAAGTATTCAGACCATTTACTCAGTACTTTGTTGAAGCACCTTGTCTGCGATTTCAGCATTGAGTCTTCTTGGGTATGACGCTACAAGCTTGGCACACCTATATTTGGGGATTTTCTCCCATTCTTCTCAACAGCTCCTCTTAAGCTCTGTCAGGTTGGATGGGGAGTGTGGCTGAACAGCTATTTTCAGGTCTCTCCAGAGATGTTCGATCGAGTTCAAGTCCCGGCTCTGGCTGGGCCACTCAAGGACATTCAGAGACTTGTCACAAAGCCACTTCTGCATTGTCTTGGCTGTGTGCTTAGGGTCGTAGTCCTGTTGGAAGGTGAACCTTTGCCCCAATCTGAGGTCCTGAGCTGGTTTTCATTGAGGATCTCTGTGTACTTTGCTCTGTTCATCTCTGCCTCAATCCTGACTAGTCTCCCAGTCCCTGCCACTGAAAAACATCCCCACAGCATGATGCTGCCACCACCATGCTTCACCATATGGTTGGTGCCAGGTTTCCTCTAGACTTGACGCTTGGCATTCAGGCCAAAGAGTTCAATCTTGGTTTCATCAGACCAGAGAATCTTGTTTCTCATGGTCTGAGAGTCTTTAGGTACCTTTTGGCAAACTCCAAGCGGGATGTCATGTGCCTTTTACCGAGGAGTGGCTTCCATCTGGCCACTCTACCGTAAAGGCCTAATTGGTGGAGTGCTGCAGACATGGTTGTCCTTCTGGAAGGTTCTCCCATCTCTACAGAGGAACTCTAGAGCTCTGTTAGTGACCATCGGGTTCTTAGTCACCTCCCTGACCAAGGCCCTTCTCTCCCGATTGCTCAGTTTGGCCAGGCGGCCAACTCTAGGAGGGGTCTTTGTGGTTCCAAACGTCTTCCCTTTAAGAATGATGGAGGCCACTGTGGACCTTCAATGCTTCAGAATATTTTTTGGTACCTTTCCCCAGATGTGTGCCTCGACACAATCCTGTCTCGGCGCCCTAAGGACAATTCCTTCGATCTCATGGCTTGGTTTTTGCTCTGACATGAACTGTGGGATCTTATATAGACATGTGTGTGCCTTTCCAAATCATGTCCAATCAATTTAATTTACTACAGGTGGCCTCCAATCAAGTTGTAGAAACATTTCAAGGATTATCAATGGAAACAGAATGCACCTGAGCTCAATTTCGAGTCTCATGGCAAAGGGTCTAAATACTTATGTAAATAAGGTATTTCTGTTTTTATTTAATACATTTGCAAACATTTCTAAAAACCTGTTTTTCTTTTGTCATAATGGGGTATTGTGTGTAGATTGCTGAGGAGTTCTAATTTAGAATAAGGCTGTAACGTAACAAAATGTGGAATAGTCAAGGAGTCTGAATACTTTCCGAAGGCTCTGTATATGGTGTCATTTCATGGGGCACTGAATAACACTGAGTGCTGCTGGCCTTTTACTCCACCCATTCCATTGGCCACAATGCAAATCACTGTATATCGATTACATATTGGCTTATAGAGCAAAAACTATTCTAGGTGCCGCAGTAAAAGTATTGTATGGAATACTCAATAGGTTGTGTAGAATGTATACTGTATATGATGTCTTTTCATGAGGCACTGAATAGTATGGAGTGTTGCTAGCCCTTTACTCTACCCATTCAATTGGCCACAATGAGAATCACTTTCTATGGAATGCATATTGACTTATAGATATGTTATATTATATTGACTTATGCAATATTTTTTCCATATACACTACTGTTCAAAAGTTTGGGGTCACTTAGAAATGTCCATGTTTTTTAAAGAAATAACATCAAATTGATCAGAAATCCAGTGTAAACATTGTTAATGTAGTAAATGGCTATTGTAAATGGAATCGGCAGATTTTTAATGGAATATCTACATAGGCGTACAGAGGCCCATTATCAGCAACCATCACTCCTATGTTAGCTAATCCAAGTTTATAATTTTAAAAGGCTAATTGACCATTAGAAAACCCTTTTGCAATTATGTTAGCACCATTGAAAACTGTCTGACCTTTAATCAGGATCAAATGTTGTGTTTGCGTTTTTCAAAGTTGAATAAGGATAGTTTTGATCCTGAAAATCTGGATTATCTTGATCGCACTGGAAGTGTGCATTCAGGGTGGATTTAGAAAGGTGAAAGGCTCTAGAACCAAAACATTTCTGTCACACCCTGATCTGTTTCACCTGTCTTTGTGATTGTCTCCACCCCCCTCCAGGTGTCGCCCATCTTCCCCATTATCCCCTGCCTGCAGTCCGTTACCGTTGCCCCACCTCTGGTTTTACTGACCCCTGCCTGCCTTGACCTGGGCCCTGAGGGTCAGGTGATCCAACTTTCTAAAATAATGGTGGACAACAGTGTGGCAGCAGTTAGACAGTGTAAGTAGAAACCAACCAAAGTATTATTGGTGGAAAACAGTGTGGCAGCAGTTAGGCAGTGTAAGTAGAAACCAACCAAAGTATTATTGTACAACTTCACTAGCTCAATAAAAAAACACATTTTTAGAAACAACAAAGGAATTTAACATGTATTGATGTCAACCAGTTTGTTTAGCCAGAGAGTATACATAATATTTGGTTTAGCTGAATGTGAGAAGCTAGCTAACCTAATGTTAGTTAGCAAACGTTGTGGCAGGGCATAGCTAGGTAAATTCTAAACAATGTAATGCAAAAAATATAAATGTGGCTAGTGTACATAATCTCAAATGAATCTGTTGATAAGTGAGAGAACTCTGCACAGATAACACGAGAATAGCTGATTTTGCATTTTGATTTGTTTGACAAAGTAGAGGAGCAGACATTGTTGTTTAGCTAGCTAGCTGGTTTATGTCCATAAGGCCAAGTCTCCTGTGATGAGGAACCTAGACTGTAGTCCTACTATCTTTGCCTATGTGACTCCAACAGTCCATTGCCCCCCAGAATGGATCTTTCTGTATCATTGACCTTTTGATGGACTACAGGATAATTGAATGGGTTGTTTTACAGGTCAGCCATAGTAGTACGGCACCCCTGGAGCAAATTAGTGCCTTGCTCAAGAGCCCATCGAAAGATGTTTCACCGTGTCAGCTCGGGTAATCAAACCAGATACCTTTCTGTTACTGGCCCAGCGCTTTCTGTTACTGGCCCAACGCATTCTGTTACTGGCCCAGCGCTTTCTGTTACTGGCCCAGCGCTTTCTGTTACTGGCCCAACGCTTTCTGTTACTGGCCCAACGCTTCTGTTACTGGCCCAAAGCTTTCTGTTACTGGCCCAACGCTTTCTGTTACTGGCCCAACGCTTTCTGTTACTGGCCCAACGCTTTCTGTTACTGGCCCAACGCTTTCTGTTACTGGCCCAACGCTTCCTGTTACTGGCCCAACGCTTCTGTTACTGGCCCAACGCTTTCTGTTACTGGCCCAACGCTTTCTGTTACTGGCCCAACGCTTTCTGTTACTGGCCCAACGCTTTCTGTTACTGGCCCAACGCTTTCTGTTACTGGCCCAACGCTTTTTGTTTTGTTACTGGCCCAACGCTTTCTGTTACTGGCCCAACGCTTCCTGTTACTGGCCCAACGCTTTCTGTTACTGGCCCAACGCTTTTTGTTTTGTTACTGGCCCAACGCTTTCTGTTACTGGCCCAACGCTTCCTGTTACTGGCCCAACGCTTTCTGTTACTGGCCCAACGCTTTCTGTTACTGGCCCAACGCTTTCTGTTACTGGCCCAACGCTTTCTGTTACTGGCCCAACGCTTTCTGTTACTGGCCCAACGCTTCCTGTTACTGGCCCAACGCTTTCTGTTACTGGCCCAACGCTTTCTGTTACTGGCCCAACGCTTTTTGTTTTGTTACTGGCCCAACGCTTTCTGTTACTGGCCCAACGCTTTCTGTTACTGGCTGGCCCAACGCTTTCTGTTACTGGCTGGCCCAACGCTTTCTGTTACTGGCTGGCCCAACGCTTTCTGTTACTGGCCCAACGCTGGCCCAACGCTTTCTGTTACTGGCCCAACGCTTTCTGTTACTGGCCCAACGCTTTCTGTTACTGGCCCAACGCTTTCTGTTACTGGCCCAACACTCTGCTGCCCACATTTCACTTAATTTAATTTCACATTTCACATTTGGAGCACATTTCACTGCACCTGTCCAGTATTCAGTATGTGAATTTTTCTCCTGTTAAATCCTTTAATGAAGTCACAGTGATTGACAACTGACATTGAGTGTGGAGTCGGACAGGGACAAATTCATGGTTCCAGAAATGAAACAAACAAATGAAATAAAAGTCCATAGGAGAAAGTATTTTGTCCTAGTGTGATGCACAGACTTGGTCCAGAGAGGTTGACACATCCAAGCCTCTTGTTTGTAATCACATTGTTTTATTTTTAGTCTGCGCTTCAGTAGCCATTGCTGCATGATGATGATTGATTGATTTGCTGACAATTAAGCTTAATTATGATTCAGAAGAAAAAAACAAATTTAATGCATCAACGATTGAATTAATTAGAGGAAATTACATTGTCCAAGTTTGAAACTAAAAACGAATTATTGACTTCATTATTGCTATATTATCTGATTCTATTTTGTCCTCAAGTTCACTTCAGTGCCAAAGGCAATTAGCGTTCAATTTCTTTATTGGGGCAGTCAACAACACAAGGTCACTGACTCCTTTGACTCATACAAATCAAATACCAGAGCAACTACATAAATAACTTGATGTCTGTTTCGCCTTCACCCAACATTGAGATAATCTCAGACACGGAGAGTCGCACATCTACCCCACTGATTTCCTAATGACTTTTTTGTATTTGGCATTGATTCTTTTTTATAATCAACTATTGTGACCTTTGCATGGTTAGACAAACACATTAAAACAATCAGAGAAGAAAGATTGGGCTTAATCATTTCCTGAAATGCCCCTTAAAAGTATGATCTCCCCGACTGATAATAATGTGTATGGTAATAGTCATTGCGTAATTATCTCAAACCGACCCTCACTACCAGGTCGATGGTTATTCTCTAGAAGTGTTGCCCTTCATTAGTAACGACATGAAAGACTGGAGAGTGCTGCTATGGTCAGTGTTATTTAGATGACATTTGATAGATTGAAAATGGTTACACAATGATTAGTCCTTTGACCTGTCTACTACTTTGATATCAAATTAATTTTGACAACAAATATAGATTTCAACATCACTTTAACACATTATTTTCCTTTCAGTCTTATGTAAGAAACAATTACAGCAACAAAACAATGAATCTAAAGTTAGTCTGTGTCACCCTTTCACATTAGTGATTCATTAATCAAGTACCATGAAATCCCCCTGTCTACTGTGGCAACCATGAGTAGCCTATTCTGATCCCCTTTTCACAGTGGTTTAAAGTGCAGCTGTGAGTTAGGCTACAGACACGCAGTGCAAAGACATGCATCAGATCTGACGACCCAACATCACAGAACCATTTAAATCGGACTATTCAATACAGCTGTTTGAGACAGGTCCATTGGCAAGTGTCAGTAACTATTTGTCAAATTTTACAAACATAATTGGTTCTATTTAGGAATCTATTAATTGTGTTTTTATAAAACATTTAGTGTTAACATGGTCATGGTCAGTCTATATACATAAACTTCCAATAAGAGGAGGAACAGTATAATAAGTAAGTCCCTGAATTTGAACCAAGGTGAAATATGTCCTGTAGTTATGCCTCCTGTCAGTCCATTCCTTCAGAGAGTTTGAGACTCGCCAATTCAGATCTGCAATTTGGTTTAAATGACAGTTAAAAATTGCAATTGTCAGCCCCCGGTGAAATTTGCCTTGACAGCACAGACATAAAAAAGTGAGAACGGATGACTCCACGTCCAGATAATAAGTAATAACAATGTTAGTTTAAATAAGAAAAGCCAGAGCTGGATTCAAATGCAATATTCATTTTAGGAAGGTGAGCGGAAAAGGCACACACACACAAAAAAATCTACCAGATCCTTCATATAGCAATAGTCTTGTCTTATCCCTCAGGCTAGGGCCAGGCTAACATCTCAATGCAGCAATTATCTGCTGTAATGACTGCAGTTCAAATAAGCCTGGAGATTTTATTAAACCAAATGAGAGAATCATCTGTGTATTATCACCTTGTGATTGACAGTGACAAGTGTTGGGCAGACACGGATGTGAGCATGATGAAGAAGCTCCCGGCAAAGCTCTCGATAATGTTACCCCTGATAAAGTTGCCCAGGCGGCAAGAGCCTCAGCCAGCAAACGAAGGAGAAGGATCTCCATGCATGTTAATTCCAATTGTCAGATCCTGCCGTGACAGTGGGGGAGAGATGGGGGAAGGGGGTTAGTGTAATCTGCTGGGTCAACCCCTGATACCTAACACTCACTGACTGGCATTTTACACAACTAATGAAAAAGAAATCCATTGTGCTGATCATGTGCATAGATTACACTATATAATAATGAAATAGAAATATTCATAATAAAGGTAAAGGTCACTTTGTGAAACTGCTAAGCTTCCTAAGCTGCAACCTTTACATGAGCAGTTGTCTGATTCCTCTGGTAAAATGGGAGGGGGAGAAGCATGTCAATGCTTTAACCCTGAAGGGGCAAAGAGGAGAGCCAACATTCTACAGTCCTGCTTTCTTTGCTCCGAGGGGGGTATATGTCTCACCTTAGCAAGCAGTAGGCCTACTGATGTTCAGTTGATGCCACTCAGTACAGAGCAGAGGCACATAGTGCCAATTTTATTGTTCTGAAATGAATGATCCACTCAGTGTTGTTTTTCCAAATGCCAATATAGCAGGTCTCAAAGGTCAGCAGACATATATTGAAAAGGAGAGGATCAAAGCCACTGTCTTCTCTCTGGGTGTAAAACCATGTCCAGAGCCATATCCAGCCAAATCAATATGGGAAATAGACTCTACTTCTGTGTAGACACCTGCTTTTCCTGTTCAGGTCACCTGGGCTTCCTCAGACCTATAGGAGAGGGGGGCGGAGGGGTAGAGGGGTGGAGGGAGACATCAGCCCAGTACGTTCACTCTGAAGGACACCATGAGTATTATTGCTTGCTGTGACTCAAGCGAGTGAGAACCTTTGCATATGCATCACAGCTAGGCTGGCATTTATTAGTGCCATGCACTAAGTACAGGCCGTGTTATTGGATTTGAATATCAGCTCCCAGCCACATTCCTCGGCCCTAGAAATATATTAAGATGAAGCAATCTCATTTAATAACACCCAAACTAATAAAAGGAGAGCGGATTGGAAATTAAATGTATGAATATTGCTCGGCAGCAGGAGTGATCCAAAAAGCCCTGCTTCGGTGGTCTGTTATCTCCAATGCAGACAGTTCTTGTGCTGTCATAAACCCAGGCACTAAAAATATTTGAGTTTGAGTGTCTGTTGAGATTCAGAAAAAAGTAATGTCTGAGATTCTCCGAAATCATACATTTACTCTAATATGAGGTTTATAAAGGAAAGCCATACCTGTGGACTAGCTGTTTTCATGTCATAAACAATGTAGATCTGTCTGGACAGAACTTTTCACTACAGGCCAAGTCACAAGAATATGCATCCAAAGAAAAAGTGCAATACGGCATGTTCTAAACACATCTGTCAATGTAGAATAATGGTCTATAGTCCAAGATCACTGTTATTTTTACTGTCATTAGGCTATGGTCCAATCCAGGAAGACAGCTGGGTGAACAGGAGATGAACATGACATTTCCATAAGACTCAATTAGATCATACCTTTGACCTGTAATTATCAGTCTATTCCAGTGGCATGAAACCTGCTTCTCCTCGCTGTGTTGTCGATGGACATTCTGCCAATGTATTTCCTTGCTTGTGTGTCATGGGGAAACTGAGTGACATCTGTTTGTGATGTTGTGCACGCTATGCTTTCAACTGCCAAGAAGTCTGCTAGTCTGTGTGGGTAATAGTTGTGTCCCGGTGGAGCGGTGACTGTCACTCATACGGGCAGTCGAACTGCCAGGCATCGATATCTTACTCTGCACTTCCACAAACTTTCATCAACAGATGCAGCCACTACGATTGATTAGGTAGCAGCAGCAGGCAAGTCATTGAGCTATTCTCTTTGGAAACATTTATTTATGTGTGTATGTCGATAACTTAGAAGTCCATTATTGTGATTACCTTTGAGGGTTGGCTGAACAGCAGATGTTCAAGGACAACTCATTCCATTTTACTCAGTTAAGAGTGAGTAGTGACTGGTGCCAATATAGAGAACACTGGAGAGAGCGAGAGAGAGACTCATATAAAATGTTATAATAACACACACATTATCAAGATATAGTTTGGTAAATCAACCTGTGCCTAGTGGTGGACAGTTTCTATTTTTGATAATCAAGCCATTTTATGAAATGTAGCAATATCCAATATCACTGGAGGGCGCCCTAAGACAACGATATGCAAAGCTGCAGTTATGATAAAACAATACCCAGTTCCATAAATACCCAGTTGTCAGCTATAGTGAACAGAGGATAGTAGAGAGTGGACCGATCGCCTTTAAATGAGTCAGAAATAAATCAAGTAGGCCCATATTCTCACATCTCTGTTTATAGGCCTAATTTACAAATGGCCATGTTTTACAATGTAATTTACTAAAATGAAAATAGTACAAACTGGCCTTTTTAATTGGGCTATTTAATTCTAAATGAAATGTGTTTCTTTCATACATGTTTTTCCATTGTTATATGCACTTGTTTAAATCGATGTTAAGAGAAGGATGAGTTTGGACAATACGTTTTATGTGACAGAAAATTCACGCATAAAGAAAATACATGATTGAAATATCCGTTTGATAAGGTTATTTCTATAGTTGAAATAATATAAATTCAGCACAAACTGTATTTTTATTTTACTGAGGAGATCATAATACTGTTCTTTATTTTTTAATTAGCTCATTTTCTCTCTTGAATCAATATATCACAAGTACATGTCTGCTGCGGATACAGTCTGCCCATTAACTTCACGCCTCATGCTTCTTATCTAAAAACTGTTTTATTAAAATGAAGTCAGAACACAAAATGTTATTTAAAAAGTTTAAGTGAAACAATTTGCATTGGGAGTGGGTGAAATGCTAATTCATTCTCTCACTAAGCCCCACAATCATTCTCATCCATTTTGGTGGCTGATTGTTTTCCACATGGTTGCCTTCATTCATTAAAGCACATTTATAAACATAAAGAATATCTCAGTATTAATATTTCTGCTTTTTGTTAAAGCTCAATCAACCATAATGTCCTAATATTTTCTATGTGAACCTCATTTCACATGATCTCACTACTCAAGAAATGAGTGTCCCATAAGGGATTTATTTCATCTAGGCCTATTGGGATTATTGAATTAAATTAAACCAGACACTTACCGCAGGCGGAACAGGGCTACACTATCCACTTAAAGGTAGGCCTACTCTTGAGTATGATTTAGGCAAACACATTAGGCAGCAAATGCTTTTCATCTGTAGAGGCTACTCCATAATTCATTCATTAAGAAAGAGCGTCAAAGTGCCTATAGGTAAACAGAAAGGTCACGTGTTGAAGGGATCTTTAGTAATTACTTTACAACCATGTTTACACGCAGACGACATGGCCAATGTGTTGTTTGTTTATGATGCTACATAGCATTTTTAAATAGAAAATGAAGCCAATGCCTTATAAACATAACAGTGTAATTACACTTCCCCTGAGAGGTAACAGTGGTTGACTGACTTAAAACAACATAACATAGAAATTGTGATTTTAGAATACAATACTGTCAGAGCAAAGTCATTTCTTTCAAACAGAATAGGAAATAACATCTACTTTCAGTGGGTACATTGACATTATCCTATAACATACAATAATTGTTTTACATAGGTCTATAATAGACTACTAGAAATACTTTGCCATGCAACAGATACACAATTTTATCATATCTATAATGAACTATAATATAACAATGCACTGAAATGTGCTAACTGTGATAATTAGTCAACAAATGCCTCTCCTGATAATCCTCTCGATCACCAGTAGGTGGCAGTCTTTCTCCACGGTTGGAGGCTCCTTCAGTCTGAGCGGAACTCCTGTGCCCGCCCCAGTGGTGCTGTGATGTTGGTTTCCTGAAACGTTGCTGCTCTCGCCTGTGAAATGCATTCCCATTAAAAGGCCCTTTAAAAGCCAACACCAGTGCTATAACGATCATCTCCCTGTTTCCCAAGCCTGGGAATGCAGGCAGGCAGTACAGTGCCACACAGGCAGACATGTGGTGACTGCCACAAACAAAGGCATGGCACTCTCCTCCTCCCCTAACCCATGTTACAGGCCTGCCAGAGGCAATTACACCCACAGCCCAGTGTGAGGTCTGAGAGACCCCAATCACCACTAACAAGATCAAGGGTAACACTCAATCCTCTCCCCCAACACCTCTCTCTCTCGCTCTCTCTTTCTCCCCCTCTCTCTTTCTCTCTCTCACTCTCTCTTTCGCTCCCACTCTCTCTCTCTTTCTCCCCCTCTCTCTTTCTCTCTCTCTCGCTCTCTCTTTCGCTCCCACTCTCTCTCTCTTTCTCCCCCTCTCTCTCTCTCTCTCTCTCTCTCATGGGAACACTCTGAAATTATGACACCTTTTGAGTGGCTGTGAAAAATATACCGCTTGGTTCAAGTCACTGAGTGCTGCAGAAATAACATCACAGACGGGTGACTATTATACTTCTCTAGAAATGCCATCTGATTTCAGCCTTTTGTCACTTGAAGTTCTAAGCAATGATTGCTACATCGACAGCAGAAACGGACTAAAAGGATGTGTTATTACTAGTCAACAACACACACGATGCTGGTCTGTCTTACTCCACCTGTTTACCTCACAAATTAGTCTGGTGTTTAGAAACATAGTGACCTAATGAACCTAATGGAAAACACCTACATGCAGCTTTTCCACCTCTTAAAAGTAACGGGTAACCAGTAAAAGTCACACTACTATCTGAACTCAGTGGCAAAGGTTATAAGGTCAGCATCCCTCACAGAGCAGGTCTTTCGAGGTCTCAGCTTCAGTTGCATCTGGATTCTGGTTTCTAAAAACACTAATTTAGTCACTGTTGTTAACAAACAAGCAGTTCAATTATGCCCTACTCATCTCATCTAATTTGGTGTGTGTGTCTGTGTGTGTGTTTGGACATTGGCCAGGGAGGGAAACCATATCCTTGTACCCTGATCTGATCCTGCCATGAATACACTCTCTTTGTCACGCAGCAGCTCAGTGTGTGTGTGTGTGTGTGTGTGTGTGTGTGTCTGCTTGCCTGTGTGTGTCTGCCTTAAGCAGGGCTCACATGCCTCCTCTGATACCTCAGTCAGTGGGAACGGATGCTTCATGCCCTCACACCAAACGCCGATCTGGCAGCTCACTAAATAATTTGTGCTTCTTTACTGGGGTCATTGGATAGAGAAGCCAACGCTGTGAATAATTAATCCACAGACACAATCTGAGCAGCCTGCTCCTGTTTCCTTTCCTCCAGGTTTTAGCAGGATTGTCTGGCTGCACTGTTCTGTTCTGTATTGTCTGGCTGCACTGTTCTGTTCTGTTCACATCATTCATACATACACCTTGTGTCTAATTCATTTGGATGGGAATAATCACAATAAAAAGACAGGGAAGGCTGGTGGTGGTGGTGGTGGTGGTGGTGGTGGTGGTGGTGGTGGTGATGTGTCCTGAGCATGACCCACAGAGGATCCAGAAAAAGAACAGACAGACACGCTGCTCAGCCACAAAATGTATTTTCATTTCAAGTTACAAAAATAAAACAAAGGCCCATTACCGTGGGGCTTTTATAGCTACATAATTACCTTTCATTATTCAGTACACAGTTGATACCCACCACAGTGTAGGTTGAAAGAAGTAGAAGGTATTTTATTGATATTGCTGTGTCGTCTCAGATCTGACGCTTACAAACACTGAGTGCTGGAACTGAAGCTGATGGTCTGTCTGTCTCAAAGAATACTAATGTAATTTTGCGTGCTGTTATAGAGGGAGTTGTAGACAGAGCAGGGTAAATGGTAAGATGGCTGGAACACAAGTAGAACCATGCCCTGCAGGGTTAACTACATTGTTTTGGCAGCCCAAAGTCAAAACCCCAACTCACATTTGGCTGTCCACTAGCTCACGGATATGATTCCACATGTACTTAATGTGTTACATTGACTTATACTCTTATTTTGTCATTCCACAGTAGTGACTAGGAGGCGGAGTATTTAACAGGGGCCAGGACCTGATAAGCCCCTAGCATGGCTGTCACAACATCCAGGAAATAAGTGGAGAAAATCACACAACCCTGAGTCCACTCGTGGAAGTTCATGGACGACCTACTGTATGCTACCCAAAGAGAGAGTCAAGTAAGTCATGGCTTTCAGAGTGTATGACCCTTTAGGTTAGAGAGCAGTATGGGCTAGGTGTAAAGGACACTAATATATTATTGAGTCATTTATAGAAATAGGCCTATGATGCCAAGGCATGAGGGACACCATTCAGCCCTTAATCATCTTCATGCCAACTGGCAGTTCTGACACTTGTGTATACTGCAGATAATGGTCTTTTCGCCACCGTATATCTATGACGTAAAGCTCTGTAACAAATGTATCATTACGTGGCATGATGTTGCTAGATGGTGGTGTCAAATGCACATCATATACTGACAGCTATCATGGCTTCTACTTGATATGGATAGAAAACTGTATGATCAAATACTCTCACTGGTAGTTGGGGTATAGCACATATTGGGCATTATCACCATGCAATACAGTCTACTAAGTAAGAAAGTCTGAGAGGAGTCATAGGGGTTTGTGGACATCTTGGACCATATGAAAATGAGTCTTGAACCATTGTCTGTATGACATTTGTTAATAATGTTGAATGGCCTCAATATTAGGATCACCTCATTCATTGCCTCCATCACACTATCTACACATGGCAGCAGTAATACAACAAATGTCATTTCTCTCACTGCTATTAAACCAGAAAAAACAAGACCAAGATTCATGTTTCAGAAGAGAAATCAGAGGCAAAGAACTACAGGTATGAAAATGTTTCTGTGGGATATGTCTTTGACTGGTTAGGATCTCTGGCAGGCTGTCCAAGCCAGTTGCATAGTACAATAAGAGAGAGAGAAACAGAGGAGTAAGAGAGAGAGAGAAAATATCCCTTCCGACCGTCAGATAACCACACCAGCTTGGATCTGTCCAATCGCATCAACCGTTACCCATGATCCTTCCTGAGGAGACCCGGCCCTCGCCACATCCTCCACTGGTTTAGGGGACTTCCTGTTTGCTGGAAAACAGCACAGACAAATTACATAATTACAAATGGCGGCCCCAGAACTACGTGAGAGGGTGCTGTCCCTGCCACTCCCTAGACCTCAAAACTCTGAAGCTGCTAATTTTGTTTCAACCCAAAACAAGCTGAACAACATGACAATGACCAGGCTTTGTCTGTCTCCACACGAAATGGTCTCAGGGGTTTGGCTCATTCTGAGAGACTGCAGATTTATACTTATCCACTTTATGTTCCGTAATTGTCGAGGATTTATGAGAATAAACTGGATGTAATATAAGAATGTAGTTATGATAATAAACTGGATGTAATATAAGAATGTAGTTATGAGAATAAACTGGATGTAATATAAGAATGTAGTTATGAGAATAAACTGGATGTAATATAAGAATGCAGTTATGAGAATAAACTGGATGTAATATAAGAATGTATTTATGAGAATAAACTGGATCTAAAATAAGAATGTAGTTATGAGAATGAACTGGATGTAATATAAGAATGTAGTTATGAGAATAAACTGAATGTAATATTGTTAGAGGAAATTATGGATGAAATGACTAATTATGTATATATTCCAATCAGAACTGACTAGTCCAAATGCTATAATGTACTGTACATATGAATTTTCTCTCTTGCTCCCATTCCCAATTGTATATAATGTATTCAGGAGTTTAGTAACAATTAAGGTCTGTTCCTTAGTTCATACATTTGTACTCTCCTGAATTAAACGCTGTGTTACCTTGGCTTTTAAGACTGGTCTCAATCTACTTCATGCATAATTAATGAACTTACAAATCATTAATGAATTAGAATGAGTGCGAATTTGGATTTGGCTACAAAACATACAGGAATTTAGAAATTCCACTAACAAATATAAGAATGTAGTTATGAGAATAAACTGGATGTAATATAAGAATGTAGTTATGAGAATAAACTGGAGGTAATATAAGAATGTAGTTATGAGAATAAACTGGATGTAATATAAGAATGTAGTTATGAGAATAAACTGGATGCAATATAAGAATGCAGTTACGAGAATAAACTGGATGCAATATAAGAATGCAGTTACGAGAATAAACTGGATGTAATATAAGAATGCAGTTATGAGAATAAACTGGATGTAATATAAGAATGTAGTTATGAGAATAAACTGGATGTAATATAAGAATGCAGTTATGAGAATAAACTGGATGCAATATAAGAATGCAGTTATGAGAATAAACTGGATGTAATATAAGAATGTAGTTATGAGAATAAACTGGATGTAATATAAGAATGTAGTTATGAGAATAAACTGGATGTAATATAAGAATGTAGTTATGAGAATAAACTGGATGTAATATAAGAATGTAGTTATGAGAATAAACTGGATGTAATATAAGAATGTAGTTATGAGAATAAACTGGATGTAATATAAGAATGTAGTTATGAGAATAAACTGGATGTAATATAAGAATGTAGTTATGAGAATAAACTGGATGTAATATAAGAATGTAGTTATGAGAATAAACTGGATGTAATATAAGAATGTAGTTATGAGAATAAACTGGATGTAATATAAGAATGTAGTTATGAGAATAAACTGGATGTAATATAAGAATGTAGTTATGAGAATAAACTGGATGTAATATAAGAATGTAGTTATGAGAATAAACTGGATGTAATATAAGAATGTAGTTATGAGAATAAACTGGATGTAATATAAGAATGTAGTTATGAGAATAAACTGGATGTAATATAAGAATGTAGTTATGAGAATAAACTGGATGTAATATAAGAATGTAGTTATGAGAATAAACTGGATGTAATATAATAATGTAGTTATGAGAATTAACTGGATGTAATATAAGAATGTATTTATGAGAATAAACTGGATCTAATATAAGAATGTAGTTATGAGAATAAACTGAATGTAATATTGTTAGAGGAAATTATGGTTGAAATGACTAATTATGTATATATTCCAATCAGAACTGACTAGTCCAAATGCTATAATGTACTGTACATATGAATTTTCTCTCTTGCTCCCATTCCCAATTGTATATAATGTAGTCAGGAGTTTAGTAACAATGAAGGTCTGTTCCTTAGTTCATACATTTGTACTCTCCTGAATTAAACGCTGTGTTACCTTGGCTTTTAAGACTGGTCTCATTCTACTTCATGCATAATTAATGAACTTACAAATCATTAATGAATTAGAATGAGTGCGAATTTGGATTTGGCTACAAAACATACAGGAATTTAGAAATTCCACTAACAAATATAAGAATGTAGTTATGAGAATAAACTGGATGTAATATAAGAATGTAGTTATGAGAATAAACTGGATGTAATATAAGAATGTAGTTATGAGAATAAACTGGAGGTAATATAAGAATGTAGTTATGAGAATAAACTGGATGTAATATAAGAATGTAGTTATGAGAATAAACTGGATGTAATATAAGAATGTAGTTATGAGAATAAACTGGGTGTAATATGTCCATGAATGTGCATTTATTTGGAGCAACTTTGTCCTCTTTTGTACCTTACATGTTGGGGTGCAGACAGCAGGATGGCGCTAGGTTTGGCTTTTGACAGCCTTTATCCTGACTTCCTCAGTCTAGGGTCTAGCTTAAAGACATCGAATGAGGAAAAAGCCAGTCAGATAGAGAAAGCTGGGCCTGGCCACACTTTAGAGGACTGTGATGGGATATGCCAGTTCTATCCAACTGTATCAAACAAGATATTGTTCACCAGATTTAGCATGGACAAGTTTGCCAGTGTACTGTTCTGCTAGGGTTGTAGGATTGTCATAGCACTAACACTGATGTTATTCTGTAGGTACACCTAGTGCATACCTAGTTTAAAAAGATACAAATTAGAAAACTGTCAACACTCACCTTGGTAGATTGTCGCCTAGACACTATCCTTCTCCCTCCCAGTACATCAACACATCAATATTGGGATGGAGATGATGGAGACCTCCAGAGCCCTCATATGTGTGGAGGCTGTTACACAGATGGCACCTTGACCATGCACACATACTGTATTTGGGTGCTCAGTTTTGCCATTGAACTGTAATGAATTGTCTGATGATCTATTCAGTCTCCTGACCATTAGCGGCCTGTGAACACTCACTAATATGAGGGGCAGGCTTCATTTTCCAGGCCTCTGATCTCACAAAGCAGCGGGCGCCTAATTCACTACAATGAAATGGGCCATGATTACTGAGGCAGAGATTTAATATATCATGGAAAATTAGGTTGATTTTAATAAATGACCCATCCAGTTGAATAGCCCACATATGCTTACCATGGAGGAGGGGATGTGCCAATGGGGAGGGCGGGCTATTTTAACATGTGTGTTAGAAGATAGGGTTGAGGAGGGTATAGAGGGACAACAGTCAGCAAACCCCCCAGGAAACAACCTGATAGAAGTTAGCACTGCCTGATATGCTTCTGTTTGGTGCCGGGTGTGTCTTCATAAGCAATGGAGGGACAATTTAAGCAATGGGGTTTGCTTCAGTCTTCTCAATGGCTTGTATGGACTATTACTTTTAGGAGTTTATCTGGTTGAAATTCCGTATATAACCCCCTGCCCTCCCAAACCGACCCCCCCTCTAAGTTGGAACACAGTGGAACACTCATGTCAAAATAGCACACAGTAAATAAAAGATGATTTGGTGCGTTTTCAACATGTAATGCAAAGTGCATTTTACTTTTATGACAATATATTTTCCTTATGATGGAGGGTGAGGTAGAGAGAAGTAGAAATGCCTTCATAAATCATTCTTCGTGTTCCAACTCAAAATAGCGCTCACATGATAAACGCTCCCAGTTTACTGGAACCTAGTTGAACTGTGAACAATGAGCTTGTGTGTGTTTGTGTGTGTACTGTGTGTGTGACAAATCTGGAAGCAGTTTATGGCTAGCCACACCACACTCTGTGATTTGACAAACTGTGTCAATCCTAGTCTTTAAAGGACTGCACAACATGGAGGGCATCCGAGAGTCATGGTTCCGACGTTCTATTGTTCCATCTGTGAGTTCCATTGTTCCATCTGTGGGACGGTAACATTCCACAGCATCCATCACACCATTCACTTCTCTCCAAGTACTTATTCTTTCTCTCCCTGCTGCCTGCTATAGTCAGACACATGAAAGGTTTGGTTAATTCGTGACTGTGGCGGTACACATGATCAATATCTGTGACTTACTGTACTGGCGCTAACCCCAGACAAACACAATCATCTGGAAATGGATTATTTAAATGATAGGAAGATATCTCTATATCACATATTCCTATTTAATGTGTCTGGCAATGTGACTGTGGTGCATTGTCAAGAATTGTTATTTTCTTAAGAAATTTCTTTGAGAAATAGAATCAAAGAATAAAGTGAATTTGATATTGTGATGTTGATATGATGTACAGTATATTTATTTTCTTCATAACAGCTCTGCTGCAGAACTTTAGTCAAATGTATTAGCTGTGATATTGCATAGCACTGTGCATAAAATAAAGACAAATCCAGTGTTTGTAAAACCATAAAACGTCATTGAAATCCATTTGTCAAATACATGACATTTAAACCTGGTGGTATACTGCTGTAGTCAACATCAAAATGAATTTACCAATATACAGTACAGTTCTCACATACAAGGAGGAAGTTGATCAATCATATAAAACATTAGTCTATGTTGTACTATATTTACTGATACATTCTTTTCAGTGTTTGTCTTTCAACTGAGCAAAGCAGAAATCCCAAAACAGAGTGTAATAAAATCACAGCATTACTCAGTCATATTCCACACGACCCATTCTAAACATCCCCCCTCTGTTCTCTATACTTCCATTCCAGATAAATATGAAACCATCCAAATGGAGAAATTCATGCTTGAAGCAAAGGAACTAATCTCCCTTCTGCCTGTTTCACTCCTCTGTATTTAATTGATAGAAATTGCACGCATCAAAGAAAACGCACACTGAGATTTAATGGGCATAAAATGGACATTAGCATTTTAAAGAGTTGGATTAACACATTAATCCAGGCAATTTTCATCTAGCTCCTTCCAATGAGATGGTCACAGCCACACAGGCCCCTAATGGGGTTTAACTGGCGTTCTCATTTAGCTCCGCTTACGGGGATAACGCCAAACTTTTAGTTTTTAGGAAGGGGAACGAAGGGCTTAATTCCTCCTCTGACTCTTTGAAAAGCCAGGTTTTATTAGAAATGAACAGACGTTCACATGACACATTACACAAGTGGTACAGGAGTGAGTGATGTGGGACATGCTGAAGGTTCGTAGCTGTAGCTGAGACGTGAAGGCACCAGATTCAGATGGTCTATCTGCTGCTTAGGGAAACTGAGATGTGGTCCGTGTAACAGAAGAACACTCTGGAGTAGGTTTGCCATACTGTGCACGCTGCTAACATCTGTGGTTGTTGTGTTGGTCTTGTGGAAAGGCTCAGTGCATTGTTGAGTACAGCAGTGAGTACGTGAAGACTGGTAGGCCTACATGAAGTACAGTAGGGCTGTCCAAGAGCAGCAACGTATTCTTACTCTGCTCACCACGAGACACACAGATGAGACTCATTTTCATTGATTTGCTGCGGATGCCGTTGTAGAGATGGGACAGCAGCAGTAGATCAGTGCTCTTCAATGCTCTACCAGTGAGACATGCTTATGTGTTTGTGGTGTTGAGGAGAGGATCGAGCAGAAAGTGACTGCTGGGAGGTCCCTGAGGGGTGCGGGATGTGTTTCATGTGCGAGGGACAGAGTCATCACTATCGCGCATGCAGCAGCAGCATACCACCCATGCTACGATCCAACATCAATAACATGAAGTCCCTCCATGGTGGTGTTTAGACGACACGCAGCGTCTCGTGATGCAACATGTCCCCCACAATGGTACACGCTTTCATTTCCCTTCCCAACACAGGCGCTCTTCCCTTTTGTTCTAGTCATTTACACCACATTTTATGCACACACAACATGTAAGCCTTGGTGTACCTCCATGCTAAGAGAATGTAATATGTAAGTCATCAAACAGAGAGACTCGACTGGGAAGAGGAGGGAGATGTTGTTTGTGAGAAGGGAGGAAGCCTCCGGAGAGGAGGACTGGGGGGGGGACAAGAGAACAAACAAACAAGAGCTCCTTCTTTCCACAAACTGTTGAAACGCACTTACAGTGAGTGGGCTGTTGTCACCAGGTAGAAGTACAGAAATACCCCCCATCTTCCTCTCCGGTGAATACTTGATGTTATACCTTCCATTCACCTCCTCGATCCTCCCTGTGCCATTATCGCTCCTACATGAGATTGCACTCAAGACAATGTCAGGAATTCTTTATTACATGGATTGTGAAAATTAAACACGGTTTCTGAATGAATAAACAACAGTCTGTAGCTTTTTAGAGTGAATCCCCCTTTTTGGGGCACACATTATTAGAACAGTATTATTACTATTTAATCTTGAGGAGTCGTCACTGACATCCCTGATCACACACAGCATATAGACCAACACTAGGGACAGAGAGCTCTCAACTCCTCCTGACTGGTCCTGGGCTGAGTGCTTCTACAAAAACCTTTTTTTAGAAGGATGTTGTGGCTTAAGTGACCTTTGGAAGGCAACACGGATGACATGTGAACAGACAGGGAACACATCCTGAGTGATTTTAAACATTACCTCTGCATAACTCTGTCTGGAAGTGTGGAAGTCAGCACTTTACCCTCGAGGGACAGGATCACCACAGCATGCCATTGAGGTGTATTCATATCTTAAAGTATTTTAATAGGATGGTCATGAAAATAGACCCAGTGGCTGGACATGAGCACTTTTAAACCATAATGAATAAGAAGGGGGGCCTGATCCTAGATCAGCACTGCTACTCCGAGACGCTTTGTGAATACAGGCCCTGATCAACATGATGGCCGTCTTGTCCCTAAATGCTCCCACTCTGCTGACAGTGATAAATATCTCAGTCGTCTATCTACAGTACATACCATTCACACACATGTGAAACAGACAATGAGCTTAAGAGGAACAGGAGAGACCCTAGACCTCCACCTTCAAACAAGCTAAGTGTCAGTATAGAGACAAAGTAGAGTCGCAACTCAACGGCTCAGACACAAGAGGTATGTGGCAGGGTCTACAGTCAATCACGGATTACAAAAAGAAAACCAGCCCCGTCACGGACCAGGATGTCTTGCTCCCAGACAGACTAAACAACTTCTTTGCTCGCTTTGAGGACAATACAGTACCACTGACACAGCCCGCTACCAAAACCTGCGGACTCTCCTTCACTGCAGCCGACGTGAGTAAAACGCGGCTGGGGATGCTCAGATGCGCAGACCAGCTGGCTGGTGTGTTTACGGACATATTCAATCAATCCTTATCCAAGTCTGCTGTTCCCACATGCTTCAAGAGGGCCACCATTGTTCCTATTCCCAAGAAAGCTTGTAATGAATTTCCTCCTCTTCTTCCGAAGAGGAGAGGCGAAACGGATCAGAGGACCAATATGCGGCGTGGTAAGTGTCCATGGTTCTTTTTAATGCGTTAAGGTACACATGAACCACTGACTACAAAAAACAAGAAATGTGAAAACTCAAAACAGTCCTATCTGGTGCAAACACAGAGACAGGAACAATCACCCACAAACACACAGTGAAACCCCGGCTACCTAAGTATGATTCTCAATCAGAGACAACTAATGACACCTGCCTCTGATTGAGAACCATACTAGGCCGAAAACATAGAAATACCCAAAACCTAGAAAAACAAACATAGACTGCCCACCCAACTCACGCCCTGACCATACTAACTAAATACAAAACACAGGAAATAAAGGTCAGAACGTGACAGTACCCCCCCAAAGGTGCGGACTCCGGCCGCAAAACCTTGACCTATAGGGGAGGGTCTGGGTGGGCGTCTGTCCGCGGTGGCGGTTCTGGCGCGGGACGCGGACCCCACTTCACCATTGTCTTAGTCCGCCTTATTGTCCGCCTCCGTGGCTTTCTCACCATGGCAACCCCTCTCAATGACCCCACTGGACAGAGGGGCAGCTCGGGACCGAGGGGCAGAAGCTCGGGACAGAGGGGCAGGAGCTCGGGACAGAGGGGCAGGAGCTCGGGACAGAGGGGCAGGGGCTCGGGACAGAGGGGCAGGGGCTCTGGCGCCTCTGGGCTGAGGGGCTCTGGCGCCTCTGGGCTGAGGGGCTCTGGGCTGAGGGGCTCTGGCACCTCAGACTCCGGCAGCGGCGCCGGACAGGCGGGAGACTGCGGCAGCGGCGCCGGACAGGCGGGAGACTGCGGCAGCGGCGCCGGACAGGCGGGAGACTGCGGCAGCGGCGCCGGACAGGCGGGAGACTCCGGCAGCGGCGCCGGACAGGCGGGAGACTCCGGCAGCGGCGCCGGACAGGCGGGAGACTCCGGCAGCGGCTCCGGCAGCGGCGCCGGACAGGCGGGACCACCTGCAGGGAGGAGACAGAGAGACAGCCTGGTGCGTGGGGCTGCCACAGGAACCACCAGGCTGGGGAGACCTTCAGGAGGCTTGGTGTTAGGAGGAGCCTGAAGGACCGGGCTGTGGGGGAGCACTGGAGCTCTGGTGCGCAACCTTGGCACCACTTCCCCAGGCTGGACAACTACTCTAGCCCGGACCCTCCAGAGTGCAGGCACAGGTTGAACCGGGCTGTGGGTAAGCACGGGAGATCTAGTGCTTACTACACGCACCTCTCCCTTAGGCTCCACTCCCACATTTGCCCGGCACGAGCCACAGCACGCAGAGCCGGCGCAGGATAACCTGGACCAAAACTGCGTACCGGCGACCAGACCCGCTGAGCAGGCACCATACGCCCTGGCTCAATGCCCACACTCGCATGGCACTTTCGGGGGGCTGCCCTATAGCGCACCGGGCTATGGGCACGCACTGGCGACACCGTGCGCTTAACCGCATAACACGGTGCCTGACCAGTAATGCGCTGCTTATCATAAGCACGAGGAGTGAGCTCAGGTCTGCTACCTGGCTTAGTACCACACCTCGTGTGCCCCCCCCCAAAAATGTTTTGGGGCTGCCTCTCGTACCTGTCGCACTGCCGTGCTGGCTCCTTATATTGCCGCCGCTCAGCTTTCGCTGCCTCCAGCTCTGCTTTGGAGCGGCGATATTCCCCAGCCTGTGCCCAGGGTCCCTCTCTGTTCAGTATCTCCTCCCATGTCCAGGAGTCCTGTGATGCTGGCCGCTGTTGTTGCTGCTGCTGCTGCTGTCGTCGCTGCTGTGTACCACGCCGCTTGGTCCGAGTTGGGTGGGTGATTCTGTAATGAATTTCCTCCTCTTCTTCCGAAGAGGAGAGGCGAAACGGATCAGAGGACCAATATGTGGTGTGGTAAGTGTCCATGGTTCTTTTTAATGCGTTAAGGTACACATGAACCACTGACTACAAAAAACAAGGGAGAGGGAGCACCCCCCTATCCACATCGACAGGACAGTAGTGGAGAGGGTAGTAAGTTTTAAGTTCCTTGGTGTACACATCACGGACAAACTGAATTGGTCCACCCACACAGACAGCGTGGTGAAGAAGGCGCAGCAGCGCCTCTTCAACCTCAGGAGGCTGAAGAAATTCAGCTTGTCACCAAAAGCACTCACAAACTTTTACAGATGCACAATCGAGAGCATCCCGTCGGGCTGTATCACCGCCTGGTACAGCAAATTCTCCGCCCACAACCGTAAGACTCTCCAGAAGGTAGTGAGGTCTGCACAACGCATCACCGGGGGCAAACTACCTGTCCTCCAGGACACCTACACCACCCGATGTCACAGGAAGGCCATAAAGATCATCAAGGACAACAACCACCTGAGCCACTGCATGTTCACCACGCTATCATCCAGAAGGCGAGGTCAGTACAGGTGCATCAAAGCTGGGACCGAGAGACTGAAAAACAGCTTTTATCTCAAGGAAACAACCACCACTAACATTGAGTGGCTGCTGCCATACATGTAAAATTTTTATCACTAGCCACTTTAAAAAATGCCACTTAATACAATGTTTACATACCCTACATTACTCATCTCATATGTATATACTGTACTCTATACCACCTACTACATCTTGCCATCTTTATGTAATACATGTATCACTAGCCACTTTAAACAATGCCACTTAATATAATGTTTACATACCCTACATTACTTATCTCATATGTATATATTGTACTCAATACCATCTACTGTATCTTGCCTATGCCGTTCTGTACCATTACTCATTCATATATCTTTATGTACATATTCTTCATCCCTATACACTTGTGTGTATAAGGTAGCTGTTATGGAATTGTTAGGTTAGATTACTCGTTGGTTATTACTGCATTGTCGGAACTAGAAGCACAAGCATTTTGCTACACTCGCATTAACATCTGCTAACCATGTGTATGTGACAAATAAAATTTGATTTGATTTGATGAGGAATGAGTGTTCACATTCCAATGGTAATCACTCTGTCACAGTCATCACTTTGACTGCAGCCAGAAAAACACCTTAGCTTGGCTCAACCCCCATCCAAAACGTCAAAAACAAATCGACAACACCACCCACCACTGCCATTCCATTCTCAATGGATAAATCACTAAGGCTTCGCCGTGATCCAATCTTTTTCATCCCCTCTCTCCCTTGTTAAACCTACAACTGAAATAAAAAATCTGGTACAAATTTACTAAAAGAAGAAAAATAGTGATAAAGGAAAATGTTCACCCAGGGGGCAAACAATGGGTTCCAACAGCGTAAAACGTGGGTAAGCTCTGACGCTTTCAGCCTCCAGATAAGGATCAACTTCAAATTTATTTATATAGCCCTTCGTACATCAGATGATATCTCAAAGTGCTGTACAGAAACCCAGCCTAAAACCCCAAACAGCAAGCAATGCAGGTGTTGAAGCACGTTGGCTAGGAAAAACTCCCTAGAAAGGCCAAAACCTAGGAAGAAACCTAGAGAGGAACCAGGCTATGAGGTGTGGCCAGTCCTCTTCTGGCTGTGCCGGGTGGAGATTATAACAGGACATGGTCAAGATGTTCATAAATGACCAGCATGGTCAAATAATAGGTCTGAGACAGGTAGCACGTCCAGTGAACAGGTCAGGATTCCATAGCCGCAGGCAGAACAGTTGAAACTAGAGTAGCAGCACGGCCAGGTGGACTGGGGACAGCAAGGAGTCATCATGCTAGGTAGTCCTGAGGCATGGTCCTAGGGCTCAGGTCCTCCGAGAGAGAGAAATAGAGAATTAGAGAGAGCATACTTAAATTCACACAGGACACCGGATAAGACAGGAGAAGTACTCCAGATATAACAAACTGACCCTAGCCCCCCGACACATAAACTACTGCAGCATAAATACTGGAGGCTGAGACAGGAGGGGTCAGGAGACATGGTGGCCCCATCCGATGATACCCCCGGACAGGGCCAAATAGGAAGGATATAACCCCACCCACTTTGCCAAAGCACAGCGCCCACACCACTAGAGGGATATCTTCAACCACCAACTTACCATCCTGAGACAAGGCCGAGTATAGCCCACAAAGATCTCCGCCACGGCACAACCCAAGGGGGGGTGCCAACCCAGACAGGAAGATCACATCAGTGACTCAACCCACTCAAGTGACGCACCCCTCCTAGGGGCGGCATGAAAGAGCACCAGTAAGCCAGTAACTCAGCCCCTGTAATAAGGTTAGAGGCAGAGAATCCCAGTGGAAAGAGGGGAACCGGCCAGGCAGAGACCGCAAGGGCGGTTCGTTGCTCCAGAACCTTTCCGTTCACCTTCACACTCCTGGGCCAGACTACACTCAATCATATGACCCACTGAAGAGATGAGTCTTCAGTAAAGACTTAAAGGTTGAGACCGAGTCAGTCAGACACTAGGCTAAGTGGAATTGAATTGTACATAACAGCCCTCAAATAACTCTCTCTTCCAGTAATTTAATATATACAACTATTAATGCCCTGTGCTTGTAACGTTAATGGAAATAAATTAAACAAAATTCATATTTGTCATTAGAACTGACAAAAAAACATCTCAAATGATGCTGTTACACTGTTTTATAGCATTGATGTGTCTTTTTAATCAGGATCATAGTCAAGATAAATAGGTTTCCTTCCATCAGAAATCACAAGGTTGTGAACAGGTCTGAATGGTGGAAACAGATTAGTGTAACTTTATTTCACCTTTATTTAACCAGGTAGGCTAGTTGAGAACAAGTTCTCATTTGCAACTGCGACCTGGCCAAGATAAAGCATAGCAGTGTGAGCAGACAACACAGAGTTACACATGGAGTAAACAATTAACAAATCAATAACACAATAGGAAGAAGAAAAAAAAAAGGGGAGTCTATATACATTGTGTGCAAAAGGCATGAGGTAGGCGAATAATTACAATTTGCAGCATGGTGTGCTTGGTGCATGGTGTGTGTGTGTATGTGTGCATGCTTGGAATAGATCCATCCAGCCAGCCCAGGCCTGATGTGGCTCGCCGGCAGCAGTTGACTCGACAGCCCTGCCAACCGTTGTCATTTCCTGGCAGCTAGATTACTCTTGGGGTGGCATTTTCACAGTTGTCAAGTGAAGATTTAATGGCCAATTATCCTCAGATAAATATATCTCTGCAGAGATGAGGGAACCATCAGACGATTGGGAGAATATGGGTTCTTCTAATTGTTGGGCTAAATAAAGAGGAGAAAATAGGGACAACATGTCTGGTCAGAGCCCCAGGAGACTGGCTCCCCTTCCTACTACCCATCAACCACCACTTCATCAGACCCGAGACAGAGACGGCTGTGGAACTAGCCTGTAATAAACATCACTGTCTGTACTGTAAATCATGTGTTACACTCCTACAGTACAAAGTTACATGGCTTCATTAAAAAGGGTGTCACCACCGTTCTCAGAGAGAGAAAGAGACGCCACTGGTCTTTTATTTCCTCTGGCAGCGTCTGTGACAGGGAGGGAAAGAAACTGCTCACTCAGAGGTGACATCCAGGCCAGTATGACTGTACCGCAGGAGCTATTTTGAAAGAAAGAAAGAGTTCATGAGCAGGCCAGTGTAGGGTTACGGAAATGACATACAACAAAAGCCCCAACAATTTCCCTCTCGATACCCAACTTCACCACCTTACTCGCCCCCTCACAAACCCTATCACTCTGTGCCTGCTAGTAGAGCCAGGGAAACACTAAGGCTAGCTAGCCTAGCGGTGACAGAAAAAGGCTGGTTTAAGATCCATGTAGGTGGACGTCTATGTCGCTAGCAGGTTTGCAGTGTATTGCTGTCTGTCAGTGGGGATCTGGGGTGGCGGGCTGAGTGGCCTGCAGAAATGTCAGCTCAGGTTAATGACAGTGGCAGTCTCAATCGCTGTGGCGGGGGAAGGTGTATGTGTGCAGGGTGGTGCAGGGGATTTAATGCCTTTGGCACCAGGAGGCTCTGATAATGATGCTGGGTGGCAGGGAGCACGTGTCCTCTGACTGCAGTGATGATTTAACCCCCTGCTACAAACACAAACACACACAAACTCAGTGAGCCACTGTACCACTGACATGTGTTACACATGACGAGCCAACATGGGCAGTGGGGCTTATCTGTGTCACTGTGTCATCTCCTCCCAGCCAAGAGTACAAGTATAGCTGGTATGACTCTGAGCTTACTGTAACACTGTACCTTGTGCTCTGGGGTTGAACATCACTGACAATGGCTATGTCTGTCCCTCCACAGTTTCAAACTTAATAAGGAACCTCACTGTCCCTCTGCAGGATTAATGAGTGTGATGTTAGTGCTGTGTGTTATGAACAACACAAATGTGATGTTACATCACATGTTACAAACTACTGATGCAGGTAATGAGAAATTACATCAACCGAGAAAGAGAGCAGTCATCGTAATCTCTGCGACATCTTCATAGATTTAATCAGAGCTGACATATGCAAATAGGACCCTCCAAAAAATACATACTAATTATGTTGCAAAATATCTGAGTATAGAGTTTCAGCTGAGACATGACAATAAGCGATGGATTTAGCAGAATGATTAAGTTCTCCCTCTCATCGGCTCTATCATCATCTTTGTTGTGTACAGTCACGGCTCAACCCTGCCACTCTATTAATTATGCCGCAGGCCGCTCTTCAGGTAAATCTCATTTTTATCAAAGATAATATTCTGCTATTCAACGTGAATCACACCACCAAGACATGACTGATTGTACCCTCCTGACACACAGAGGAAACCACCAAAAGAGAAAGAGAGAGAGAAAGAAAGAGATACTTGTTGATAAACACCAGGGTGGATTCATTTCCATTAGCCAGATAACAGCAGCCATTCCTTATGACATTAGCCCAGGCTGATGGACTGAGACCTGAGACCTGGGAGAAAGGGACCGGTAATCTGTTTGTCTGACTGTGGGCCTACAGTGCCTTGCAATAGTATTCATCCTCCTTGGCATTTTTCCTATTTTGTTGCATTACAACCTGTAATTTAAATAGATTTTTATTTGGATTTCATGTAATGGACTAAATAACTTGTTTCAAATAATTATTACAAATAAAAAAAACGGAAAAGTGGTGTGTGCATATTTATTTACCCCTTTACTATGAAGCCCCTAAATAAGATCTGGTGCAACCAATTACCTTCATAAGTCACATAATTAGTTTAACAAAGTCCACCTGTGTGCAATCTAAGTGTCACATGATCTCAGTATATATACACCTGTTCTTAAAGGCCCCAGAATCTGCAAAACCGCTAAGAAAGGGGCACCACCAAGCAAGTGGGACCATGAAGACCAAGGAGCTCTCCAAACAGGTCAGGGACAAAGTTGTGGAGAAGTACAGATCAGTTGGGTTATAAAAAATACCAGAAACTTTGAACATCCCACGGAGCATTTTAATCCATTATTTAAAAAATGGAAAGAATATGGCACCACACAAACCTGCCAAGAGATGACCGCCCAATAAAACTCACGAACCAGACAAGGAGTGCATTAATCAGAAAGGCAACAAAGAGACCGAAGATAACCCTGAAGGAGCTGCAAAGCTCTACAGCGGAGATTGGAGTATCTGTCCATCGGACCACTTTAAGCCATACACTCCACAGAGCTGGGCTTTACGGAAGAGTGTCCAGAAAAAAGCCATTGCTTAAAGAAGAAAATAAGCAAACACATTTGGTGTTCACAAAAAGGCATGTGGGAGACTCCCCAAACATATGGAAGAAGGTACTCTGGTCAGATGAGACTAAAATTGAGCTTTCTGGCCATCAAGGAAATTGCGATGTATGGCGCAAACCCAACACCTCTCAACACCCCGAGATCACCAACCCCACAGTGAAGCATTGTGGTGGCAGCATCATGCTGTGGGAATGTTTTTCATTGGCAGGGACTGGGAAACTGGTCAGAATTGAAGGAATGATGGATGGTGCTAAATACAGGGAAATGCTTGAGGGAAACCTGTTCCAGTCTTCCAGAGATTTGATACTGGAACGGAGGTTCACCTTCCAGCAGGACCCTAAGCATACTGCTAAAGCAACACTTGAGTGGTTTAAGGTGAAACATTTGAAATGTTTTGGAATGGCCTAGTCAATTCCAAGACCTCAATTCAATTGAGAATCTGTGGTATGACTTAAAGATTGCTGTACACCAGGGAAACCCATCCAACTTGAAGGAGCTGGAGCAGTTTTGTGTTGAAGAATGGGCAAAAATCCCAGTGGCTAGATGTGCCAAGCTTATAGAGACATATCCCAAGAAACGTGCAGCTGTAATTGCTGCAAAAGGTGGCTCTACAAAGTATTGACTTTGGGGGGGTGAATAGTTATGCACGCTCAAGTTTCAGTTTTTTAAAATTATTTCTTGTTTGTTCCACAATAAAACATGTTTTGCATCTTTAAAGTGGTAGGCATGTTGTGTAAATAAAATGATACAACCCCCCAAAAAAATCTATTTTAATTCCAGGTTGTAAAGGCAACAAAATATGAAAAATTCCAAGGGGATGAATACCTTCGCAAACCACTGTATGTGACCACATTTGTCCAACTTGTCTCAGTAACTCTTAATGTATTGTAATCACAATCATCTAGATCACCAATATACTCCATGTCTTCACCCTCTTCGTCGTCTTCATCATCACCACCATTATCTGCTAACTCTTCCTCCCATCCCTCCCTCTCGTCTCCTCTCTCCTCCCCTCCTCCCCCAGTAGTGGTGTTTTGGTAAAATCACTGGGGAAGCCAAGCCAGGACAAATAGCCATATTACAACCAATGTGTTGTGATAATTGCGTTGTTTGGTCTATAACCTGATAGTTATATATGCCTTGTGACCGTGATATATAGGCCTAAGGCCGAGACAATAAGTAGACAGTGGCAGCGTAAATTCAACCACACCTTTGTTTTATCACAAAACCAGAGAGCAACCTCTGTCCTGTGAAGTCCACAAAGCATATTGTATGTAACAAACGGTTACATGACCTACAGCATGGTCATGCAAGTTAATGTTGCAGAAATTTTCAGACTAATAAACAACTATGGATTTAGAACCATAGAGAGTTAGGCTACCACAAGTCGCAATGAAAACAGAAGATGCCTCCATTATTCCAGCACCATTTCAAACGTACCATTTCAACATCATCAAATCACCTATGCTTAGTCTATTACAGTGACAACTAAAATATACCAAAAACAATTTAGTCCAATCATCATAAGCTAAATAGGATGTGGCTGACCATGGTACGGAATTCTGTGTGTGTGTGTGTGCTTGCAAATAGAAAAAACATGTTGTTGATTCACTCTACTTGTAGAGAAACGCCATTGCCATCCTCCTCTCTTTCATGTTGCCGAAACCTTCTACGACTCTGTCATGCAGTACAAGCTTTTAGTTTTTGTTGTCCTAGGCTACCTGGCTAAAATACTTGCTTGCTACCTTGACTTCCTTTCATAGGCAACGATGAGCCAGCTAGTTAACATTGGCCTACTACATCTAGCTACATATTGAACGTCCATCCTCTCAGCCAAGGGATACAATGTATGAATTAATGGTTGGATCAGAATAGCCATTATAATCATTGGCCAGTAGGCCTATGGAGAATTAAGTAAAACTACACATCCAAATAATTATCTCCATCCATGGCTAATTTAGGAAAGAGACCATTTTAGCTAGCTAGCCACCGGAGGACAACAACACAACGAGATGCAACAATTCAATGTTCTTCTGTCAATGACATATAGCTTTTGATGTATTTCGTGTGAAGCCAAATCCAAACTGACTTCCCCTAACACTTTTCTTTGGTGCACCAGGGCCATTCACAGATGAGCTCGCTCAGTTTAGCTCAACTGATTTTATTTTTAAAAATGTATCAAGGGAGGCCAAATGCTCGCTGCTTCAATGCCATGGGCGGCAACAATATCATACTATTGTTGTCCAGACTGCATCAGATAGATGGACTACACATACAGAGACAGAGGGGCGCTGTTTCACACGCTTGGATGCTTTCTCCGGTGAGATACTTTCAGCCACTTTATTTTATGTTTTTTTCTTTGTACATTTTTTGGGGGAAGCCTGGCTTCCCTTGGCATCCATAAATACACACCACTGTCCTCCCCAGTCTCCACTATCACACTTGTCCTATTTACATGATCACCATTGACATTGTAATGATTTGTCCCATTATGCATGCAGAGTTGGACTGAACAGGTCTGAACAGCCAACAGCCGTGTTGACACAATCCTGACAGCCTGGCACGCTCGGTCACATCCCTCCCAGCCTGTCTCAGGTGGGATCTCTGGTTCCCTGGTTCTGCATAGCCCTTCATTTACATTGGATTACGGTAATGTGCAGCCTTATGGGTGTCACTTCCTCTCCTCTTCACAATTTGGGGAGCGGGTACAGCCGAGCCAGGGTGTACAGACCTAATTGTGGTGCTGCTGCTACCTGGGCTGGCTGCTCATTGAGCACTGTTGGCAAATCAAGTGGGGCAGGCAGAGGCTACATTCCAAATTGCACCCTACTCCCTATAGAGTGCACTACTTTTGATCAGAGCCCTATGTGCCCTGGGTAGAAAGTAGTGTACTATGTAGGGAATAGGGTGTCATTTGAAACACAGACAGAGAGTGGTACTGAGCGTGGCTGGTGGTTGGTGTCTGGTGGCTGCCTCCCATCCTGTCTCCCTTCCTTCCCCAGGCTCATTTGTTTGCCTCCAGTTGTCAAGCGTGAATATCACTGTGTGCAAATTACCTGCCTGCGCCTTCAAGGAGGCCCCTCCTCCCCACCCACCCCGCTCAACTGACGCCTGTTATGTCCAATTAGACTCCCAGCAGCTCTGATCAGCTTCCTCCAACTTAGACTACCCGCACTCTCTCTCTCTCTCTCTCTCTCTCTCTCTCTCTCTCTCTCTCTCTCTCTCTCTCTCTCTCTCTCTCTTTCTCTCTCTCTCTCTCTCTCTCTCTGTGTCTCTCTCTGTGTCTCTCTCTCTCTGTGTCTCTCTCTCTCTGTGTCTCTCTCTCTGTCTCTCTCTGCTGATAGGGCCCGCTTACCTACACTCAAAAAATTAGGGGTTCAACAAGTGTTCATCTAAGATTCTCAGAGTTCTTTGAAGTACCTTAGGGTTCTTGGCACTGAAAATTGCCCCCAAAAGGTTTTTCCAAGAACCCCATAGTAGGTTCATCGAGGAACCTCCTTAGTTGTTGGGGGTTCTTCTAGGAACCTAACTGCCCAACTGAAACATTTGGATTTGAATTTGAAAGGACAGCAGGAGCAGGCACTTAACTGAAACATGTAAAGATCTCCTCAATTTAAGGTAAGGTTTATGATCTAAATTGATATTGATTTATAATGATACAGAAAATGGACACTAAAACAGAAAATGGACACAATTCAATGGATATCAATCAACAAAGAGGTAAGACTATGTACTGCAGGCTAGAAGAATATGTTGAACGCTAGCTGATGATGGGTGCAGATGACTGAACTGCTTACTTTTCTGTCTGCAGGTATCTGAACAAAATCCAAGGTATGAATACTGTCATGTGCATATTTTGTTAATCATCTTTATAATGACTATTTTTTGGATCCACAGACTTCACCCTCCCTACACCTCTGAGTATAACAGGAAACCTGTTTGATCACCATGTACTGCAAAATCATTGTGGCTGTGGATACGGAGAACATCAACACATCAGAGGATAAACCCATTGGACTTGGGGCTCTGCTAGGAGTTTGCCTCATATTTACATTTTTTTATCCTGCTTTGACATTTAAATCATAATAAACACTGAGAACTAAAATATAGTGTTATTGTTGTTATTGTTATGCATATTATTATGAATTATAATATCGGAGGGGGGGATAAAAAATGAACCCCAAAAGGTTCTTCAAAAGGTTATTTGAGGATCCATTAAAAGGGGTTCTTCGAAGAACCCGTTTAAAGCTCTATTGGAAGAACTTATAGGGGTTCCCCCACGGTTTAAATTTGAAAGACCCGTAAAGGATATCCCTGGAACCTGTTCTTTTTAGAGTGTAGACTCTCTGCTGGGTTTCTGCCGTTTCCTATGCACAGCATATGCATCCCTAAGCACACACTGTACATTATCTTTTTGATCCTGACTCTGAGTGCATACGTTCGTGATCATACACACTGACATGACAAGTGCCACTGTGATACAGTATATCCACTGTTCTCAGTGTAAAGAGTAGGAGAAGGAAATGGTAGATCATAGTGTCTCTCTGGAGAGAAGTGTACAGTCAAGACATGCTCAATCACAGGTTTAACAATGCCTCTGGTATTTACTGTATCATGTTGCTAGTGTATTGGTGTATTGCATAAAGACTATGCTGGTACATTATGTGGGACTGTACATACTAGCTGGATTGGGTTGGTTAGCTGGAAATGTAAGATCTCCTGATGTTTACTGTTTTACTGTTGCTGTTGTTGTTTCAGTCTTTGGATAGTTGTGGTTC
The DNA here is from genome assembly GCF_034236695.1 of Oncorhynchus nerka. NCBI lineage: Eukaryota > Metazoa > Chordata > Actinopteri > Salmoniformes > Salmonidae > Oncorhynchus > Oncorhynchus nerka. The sequence goes on from NC_088423.1 coordinate 82,529,817, forward strand.
TTGACATAGTCCAGTTGTAGAGGCAGCATTACTCAGACTGTGGCCACGTGGGTTACCCACATTACGATGAGCAGCAGCTCTAGGCTCAGACCACCCCTGGCCTTTAGCTGTACCAAACAAAGGGAGGCAGAGAGAGTTCAAAGATGGTTTTGTTATGTGTGCTGTCATGGTGGCCCAGGCTGGATGCTTTCATCTTATCTCTCAACGATGCCTCTCTGCCCAGAGGGATGATGTCACAGTGGGGTCAAGCTATACATATAAGGATATGAAAGAGAAGGCAAGATGGCTGCCAAGAGGCTTGTGGGAAGAAACACATTTACCTCAGCTATGCCCTGAGAGTGCAAGCAGCTAGACACCATGTGGCACACACAGGCTGACACGCCCACAGAGCCTGAACATAGGCCTTCAGTAGGCGCTGTGGAGTGGCCATAGGCCTGAGTACAGAGCACTGTCTCAATAACAAGCGTTTTAATTCTAGATTTCCAGTTTGTGAATAGAATGGATGCAGTCAAGGAACATGAGGACATTATAACATTTTTTTTACAGTACAATCATACAGGTATTGACAGTACAGACTTTTGAAGGAAAAAGGGCAAAGACAGGCGTGCTCAGTATGGTGTTCGGTGTCTAGCTGTTGGATGCCAAACATGGCCGTAAATGTCAGTGTTGAGCTGAGTGGCGTGTCGAGGAAAGGATAAAACTGCTGAAACTAGATTCCCATTTCTTTTGATTTCTTAAGCCACTTGTGTCACAATGTTTCATACATGTGTCTTTCATCGCTTGTACTTTTGCCTCCACATCGCATAAAAACACAACACATGCAATCATGCAAACTAGCTACTCCTTGTGAGACATTCGTTCTGCCTGGGTAGCTAGCATGCCCTTTGTTTTAAAGAATCCCCAATGTTTTCTACCCACACCCACTTTAGAGAGGAGCGCAGAGGAAAACCCAGGTACTCAGACTGGCGCTAGGCTCCATGTGTGAGTGTGTTGTGATTGCTGTCCACACTATCTCCCTGTTCCTTTCTTCTGGAAACTGTACATGTACGTAAATCTCATGTTTTAAAGATTCTTTTAATGGGAATCAAAGTCTAAATATTTCAATAAGGCTGTTGTATTATTCAGTAGAGTCATCTGACAGAGGTAGAAATCCATGCGCCACACTCCACTGCCATGCAGGTACATGGCTTCAGCCCGCAATATTACAAGGATTAGCATGGCATATGAAATATTTAGTGGATATCTCTCCCTTCTAAAAACCTAATAAATCAAATGACTGCCAAATGTCATTAAAGTGATGGTCCTTTGACTGCGTAAGAAAAGAAGGCTTTTGATATTCAAATGTGGGGAGAAAGAAATGAAAAGGAGGAAAGGTTACTTGGTTTAGCTGACAACCCCCAGTGCCCTACATTGGCGGTTAAGGGGTAGAGGAGCGATAGGAGGAGAGGGGGGTGGTGATGGAGAAGGTATTGTCTGACGTGCCACTCGCTGGCATCTTACTGGCACGTCGTCCCCCCTCTCTCCCAGGCGCGGTGCAGGGAGGGCGTCTGGCTTGTTGTTTTGATTAGTCAAGCACTCCTTTAGCGAGGTGTCACCGCCCTGAGCGGCGGGCGAATCACATGTGGGACTAGTGGGACGGCCAGCTGTCTCTCTGGGTGTGTCCCAAATTATACCATATTCCTTATATAGTGCACTACTTTTGACCAGGACCCATAGAGCTCTGGTCAAACATAGTGCACTATGTAGGAAATAGGATGCCATTTGGGAGACAGCCTCTGTCACCCCCTGTCACCGCCATTGTCTGCTCTCCTCCGCTGGATGAACAGATGATGGACAGATGAATGGCATGTCCCTTTCTTACTCTCCGCCCGCTCTCTCGCTCCGCCAATACAGAGGATTCATCGATATTCAGCCCGTCACCCAACCTTCCCTTATGTGTTCTCTGTCATTATGATTCATTCATATGTAAACACAGAGATAAAACATATGGGACTCATTTCCAACAAATCATCGGTGACCCAGGCAAACTTCACTCAACGATATCCATTGTGAAGGATGTAAGACACTTGGCATCTGTCTGCACTTCAACTATTATTGCCTTATTCATTACCAAAGTGTGTCACAGAACAATAACCAACAAATGAAAATGGATGTTTCTTTGTAATCCTTGTGTCATAATACTCATCAAGGAAAGTAATGCTATGAAGATGAGGTTATGATTATGCTCCTGGTCCAGGTCTCTTGAGACAATGGGGGGAAATGATCTGATTACAGGAAAATTAGACAGTGTTTGTTATAAAAGGAGGTCTACAGGGAAAGAGGCTTCACCTTTCACTACATCTGAGCACCTTGACTGACACCTGTCCTAGTTAAGAACATTGTCAACAATGACATGAATTTAAAAAGAATGCACTGAACCAACACCAACGTATATACTGTCCCTTTGCCTGTACATGATAAGACTCCCTCATAAGGCCAAGGTATGGAAATGTGATAAACAGAATAAAACACCCATCTGGTTGGAGGAGAAAAGAAAAGCCTAGCTAGCTCCAGGACAAAACAAATGTCAATTTTTGATGTTGTGAAACAGGAACTAGGGGAGCTCTTTCTTAATCAATGCATTATACATCAAATTACTAATGTTAACTCTAGATAACTTGAATATGTAAAATATTCATGCAGAGCTGTCCAAAGTTTTTTATTCCTTCTCTTCTCTTCTTCACGTTAACTTGACTTTTTTCCTCCATTAATTATCATGCCCAGGAGGTTTTCAGGGAGAGCAGGGAGAGGAGAGGAGCAGCCATCAGCCTGAATCATCTTGACAAGGCAGCATGGCCCAATTACACCAGAGCTCCATCCAGCTTTGATGTGGCGGAAAAGCAGAGAGATAGGGGCAAATCACACAGCCATATTATGGTAATGATGCGATTTAATCCTGCCACTAAACTTTATGTAGCTTGTTTAAAGAAATATGCTTACACTAATTACAGAGACTGGGAGAGAGAGGGGTTGGGTGGGATTGGGTGGGTCGGAGGGTGGGGGTGCTGGTGCTGGTGATGGGGGGGGGCAAGGATGTTTTGACTCTAAAAATACAGCTCATAAATGTTGTAAATGGAAATGAGACAAAGTGAACTTATCTCAGTTTAATTATACATCCAACATCGGTGAAAAGGTGAGGGGGGGGGGGTGTACATACGCAGACTCAGAACCTATTGGGTGATCATCTTCAATTAACTCACAGGAAGAGAGAAAGAGTAGTAGAAGAGATAGAGAGATACAAAGAGAAATGGAAAGAGAGATCCAGAGAGAGAGGGAGAGAGAGAGTAGTAGAAGAGAGAGATAGAGATACAAAGAGAAATGGAAAGAGAGAGAGGGAGAGAGAGAGTAGTAGAAGAGAGAGAGAGATACAAAGAGAAATGGAAAGAGTGAGAGGGAGAGAGAGAGTAGTAGAAGAGAGAGAGAGATACAAAGATAAATGGAAAGAGTGAGAGGGAGAGAGAGAGTAGTAGAAGAGAGAGAGAGATACAAAGAGAAATGGAAAGAGTGAGAGGGAGAGAGAGAGTAGTAGAAGAGAGAGAGAGATACAAAGAGAAATGGAAAGAGTGAGAGGGAGAGAGAGAGTAGTAGAAGAGAGAGAGAGATACAAAGAGAAATGGAAAGAGAGAGAGGGAGAGAATGGGGAATGAGAGAGAGAGGGAGACTGTGGGAAAAAGAGAAAACGGAAGAGTGGGAAAAGAGGGGGAAATCCAGAGAGATATGAGAGAGTGGGAAAAGAGGGGGAGATCCAGAGAGATATGAGAGAGTGGGAAAAGAGGGGGAGATCCAGAGAGATATGAGAGAGTGGGAAAAGAGGGGGAAATCCAGAGAGATATGAGAGAGTGGGAAAAGAGGGGGAAATCCAGAGAGATATGAGAGAGTGGGAAAAGAGGGGAGATCCAGAGAGATATGAGAGAGTGGGAAAAGAGGGGGAGATCCAGAGAGATATGAGAGAGTGGGAAAAGAGGGGAGATCCAGAGAGATATGAGAGAGTGGGAAAAGGGAAAAGAGGGGAGAAAAAGAGGGGGAAATCCAGAGAGATATGAGAGAGTGGGAAAAGAGGGGAGATCCAGAGAGATATGAGAGAGTGGGAAAAGAGGGGGAAAGGGGGAGAAGGGGGGCTACAATGAAAGCATGATAATGATCAGGTTGTAATTAACTTGTCACTTCAATTACAGCTCTTCAGATTGGAATTGTCTTGGGTTGCGGCAGAGAGCCCTGTCTATGCGCCTGGTTAATTAGTCCAGCGAGTGGCCGTGCCCGCTCCTGCTGCATCTCTCCCCACGCCATCGTCACGCCTGCAGCACATTCGTTTATTGTTACAGGTGATTGGTCATTGGCTAGCATGGAGCCGCCATACACACACACATCAAATACATTATGAAGCTGTGTGCTGATCGCTCATCAGAGAGAAGCCATCAGAATCACCTAGACATCCTCCAACAGAAACTAACTGAGACGTCAGTCTTGATAGGTTAGAATATAGACACTGAAGATGATGACTGAAATCCACTGAATTATGAATAAATACATCAGAGAATATCCACACAGCTACAAGTGCAAGAGGAGGAGTTGAGAAATCAACCCTGACTGGCTAAGCTAGCAATGAACACACCTGGCTGGCTAAGCTAGCAATGAACACACCTGGCTGGCTAAGCTAGCAATGAACACACCTGGCTGGCACGTCTGATATTTATTCTGGTCATCATAGGTCAACACTGAGAAGTGCAATGAGATCCGTGAACCACCTCCACAGGTATCTGTACACAGCAGCGGGGTGGCCACCATTACAGCTAAAGTTACAGAGAGCAAATGACCTGAATAATGGAAGTCATGTTACATCAACATGACACCAAACACATGTGTCTTTGATCTCAAAACATTGACCAAATTTGAACATGTCTTTTACTTTGATAATAATGTTCCCTTGTCCTTTATCCCAGGGCTTGATGTCCTCATTTATGACCATTCCACCTGGTTGGTCAATCAATCTCCAAAGCAGCAGGCCTCAACCCATATGTTCAAAAGGTGACAAGGTACATCACATGGAATCCCAGACGGTGTCAGCATTCAGACTCTCTCATCTAAAGTAGCAACAATGGGAGTTAGGGTTTAAAAGCCCATATGAATATCACTAAAAACAACACAAACACATTACAGAATAGACATCTATCTGTATGCTTTCTAGGGATACAAGTGTGCCTTTGGTAGTATCTGCTGTATATTCATGTATTACTATGGTAAACATCAACTGGTATCAAGAGGTACAAAAGGCAACATCAGGAACTGTTTTGCATCTTTCTTAGAAGTGCAACAAAGAGATGAAGGATTCTAAGAAATACTTAACTACATGAAAATGCAGTGATAAAAATACACTATTTAGACAAATAGTACAATCTCTAGAACATTCTGTCCTCTGTGTTACCTCTCTTTCTCTCTCTCTCTCTCTCTCGTTGTGGAGAGACGTTTCTCCAGGGACTGATGAATTCTTAGCACTTAGTTAAGATTCATCTCCAACAGAACACATTGTTATGACTGCATGTATTATCACAGCTCTCTGTGAGTGTGAGTACACAGGTAGGCTAAGGAGAACTTACACTGCTGTTATACATTATTTATAGTGTGTTGAGCATTTTGGGCAAGGTAATATACGCAATGGGGCTCACTATACTTTATCAATATATCTGTCTTCATTCAGGCACAAACACAAACAAGTCGATATAAACAAGGAGTTGTGCTTCCACTTAACCCCAAAATACCTTCACGTTTTATGTTGTCTGACACAATATGCTCTTAAAACATTTGTTGGTTCATCCACCCCAAACCACTGCGGTAACCCACCTGGCATGGGGCAGCCCAATGTGAATGGGCCAGTGTTGGCAGATGGAGAGTATTGATTTATCCAGCTCAGTTGTTGCCAGAGCATCTTCACCATCAGAGGAAGAATCCTGAACCAGCCTGCTATTTCCTGTCTTCTTTATTTCTTGATCCATTAGCTGCTGCCTGGGAACACCGCTGCAGGCACATGAGAGATGTGTGTTACAGCCAAGCTTGAAAGCAGACAGCTTGTATGAGGCTGGCCAATGTAAGCTCTGGCAATTGTTGTCCTGAGCTAAACAGTCGACTTCAGAAACGGACAGTAACAATTTACCATGGAAAAGTTACGGAGGCAGGGGATTTCTAACACCAGGGGTCAGGCAACAAAGTTCATAGCCAACATGACAGAACTTTGTAAAAATCAAGCTGAACAATAGATTTGATCAACATAGCAATGTATTATTACAGTCAGTATTGATCAAGCTGATGTCAGAGTAAAGGTTAGCTTCATAAATACGATGATTGATGGTTTAGAGGGAGTCCTAGGTGAATGGTAGATCTCTGGTTAGAAGTTACACCCTTGTACGAAAATATTGTTCCTCTGTGAATGTCTGCCATTAGAAATATGTCATCCACTTGAGGTCATGCTGTCTTGGTCACTAGAGAGGACTGGAGAGGACTGGAGAGGACTTGGCTATGAGCTGCTGGTTGGTGGTTTGAGAGGAACTTGATGACACAAACAAATTGCTGCTGGACTCTGAAGTTGTGTCCCAAATGGTGTCCCAAATGGCACCCTATTCTCTGTATAGTGCCCTATGGACCCTGGTCAAAGTAGTGCACTGCATATGGAATAGGGTGCCATTTGGGACACAACCTGTGAGTCGAGCCGATTCTTATTCACAGTGGACATCTGTCTGACAGTGGTCGAGCTCCGACCTCAAGCCTAGCTAGGCTTCTGAAGTGGTATTGTCTGATATTGTCATTACTCGACAACATGCAAATATAGTGGTGGTGTAACAATATGTTTATGAGGTTGAAATTCATGTTTTTTCTTTTATTCTTTTCCATTGACAACATTGTGCAAATATTATTGGAAAAAATATATATTAAGATATGGGATGAATCAAACAACCGACCCTCCTGTGTTACACAATAATCCTCAATAAGAAAATCCAAAACCTACAGAAGACTGAAATGTTTTCCCCACACCACCCCTTCATGATCCGTCCGGATTATTGTCAACTGTTTAAAGTCTTGAGTCTTCGCCCAAAACAGCACACCTTCCCCTTTCTTTAGTGGGCCTCTGGCGCGTTTCAGATACTGGGAGAGGCAAGTGATAATTTCTAGAGCAATCTGTTTTTGATATTGATATAATCATCCATGTGAAAGACACCTAACACCAGGGATGACAACAAAGAAGGGAAATGCATACCTCATGTATAACCTGGCATGAAAAACCTGATGGGAGTCGAGAAGAGAGAGAAGATTCAAATTAGCCCTGTAATCATATTAGCTCTTCCACGGTGACTAGCCGACAGAGTTGGGTTCAAATAATATGTGACATCATTCAAATACTGTTAGCGTTTGCTCTAGCATGCCTGGACTGCCAGATGGGCGGGTTTACAGTTTTGGGGCTATTCTGTGGATAAATGTAGCCAGGGAAGTTCAATCAAGAACAGATAAAGTACTTAAAAATATTTTAAATAGTACTTGAACCCAGGTCTGCTAGTCAATGGGTGGACTGCTAACCTGAACCTGACCCAATCCTACAGTAGATGGAGGCTCTGTGCTGTGTCTCAGATCTTTTGGTCAATATTAGCCAATAGCAACGTCATCAATCTATCTCACTATGGCCACATTAATTCTTCTATTCTCATTTGCCAAATTGTAACCCTACTTAGCTAACTCTTCATAGCTGTCAGTCTGTGTCATCATTGACGGGGGCTCTTTTGGCCTACTATCTAAACGGGGGACATCACATTAACGAGGAAAACTGGAAATCAGTCATTTACCGGGGTTTGGTTTTAGGTTAAAAGACACAAGAATCAAGTCTGACAATAACTTGGTGATAGCAGCTGTTATGTTGAGCCACATCGAATCAAAGCATTCCACATGTTTCTTTCTGGGAGGGTAAGATATGGAAGAAGCACAGCCAACATGTTTTAAAGTTGCCATAAAAACAAGACTCTCTCCTCACACGGTCATTACGTGGGAGGGGGAGAGTTCAGAACCCTCACAGAAACACATTGTTAAAAGCTGGAGCAATAAACGCTGAAAACTGCAAACAACAACAGAATACACGGCCATGTTGGAGAGGAGAGATGCAGGAATGTGAGAGGTGACTGTTCCCAGATTGATTTATGAGATAATGCTGATGATCTCCCACCACTTAACACATCTGTACATGTACCCAAACACATACACACGTGCAGACACACGCATGCGCACACACACACACAACAAGAAACACTGACACAAACACACAAGTAGTATTTCCACATAATCAGCATCACAATCAATTAAACTACATTGAATTTATAGAGCACATCTTAAACCAGGCCTAAAAATGACATGAGAGACAGATGATGTAGAGGGACCACTCCCTATCTACCTCACCAAGTACATTCCACATGACAGTTGGTGCATCTATGCTCATTTTGTGTGATTTGTGGTCTGGCACATGGCAAGTATGGCAAGGAAGAGCTACAATCATGGATACAGATGCTCTCATACCTAGCTTGGAAATAAGGCATCAGATAGATCAGATACACCGAACATAACGGTCAAGCAAAAAATGTCCACGTTCAACATCCTTCAATCTGTCATTGCAGTAGTTTGTGAAAGTCAAAAAGTGATGCGAAAGAAAGTAAAATACAACCATAAAGTTATCACAGTCCTCAGATGGCGTTGAGTTTAGTTTATGAGAATGACGCCATACCAATACCAGATCTGTGTGTTATTAGAAGTGACATTGTCATTATACACTGACACAGCATCCCTGATCCAGTGAGGCATAGAAATGTCCTACTAAAACGGCAACATAAACACGCTGATAAATTACATTTATATGCCATCAAGCTACGACATTGGCTGACACTAGAATGTTTCTTTCTGGGCTCTGAGCTCTGCTGAGGAGAGGAGGCCCTGTACAGTGGTTCTCATTATATGGTTCTCATTATCCACTCCGAGAGAACGAGCGCTGCAGAGATACTAATGAAATATACACAGACAGCGACCTTTGTAAAGTCATACAGCAAATTAGAGACTGAACCAACTCTAGTCAGGAAGAGGCTGGAGAAGAGAGGAAGTGATGAGAGGAAGCGAGTGATAAAGCTCTACTGGTGTATACCTCGCTGAGGTTTCACTGTAAAGAGACGGGGATGGTGGAGGGTAAGATGTGTTTTTTCCCTTTACCTGCCTGATATCAACATTTTCAAATAAAATACAGTGATCTAAAAACAAAATATTTACCTAAAGAACTCAAGCTGTTATGAAGGTGATATGGACTCTGGGTCAAGCACTGTCTGACATGCAAGCTAGCTGTCTGCATTGGAAGCTGATGGGGGTAAACAGTTCACAAAGGTCACTCGCTCCTGTCTCTCTTCCAAAGATCTCAGAAAGAAAGCGGTCTGTAATGTAATGGAACAAACCCTTGGGGCCTGAGCAGTGAGCACAGATGCACTGACCTGGGAGTTGGAACAACACAAAAGACAAGGGCTTGAATCCACTGGGAGTGTTGGAGGAATTTCTATAATGGCTAATGTCTTAATTAGGCCATAAGAAATAATACAACACAGAGCATGACCACATGACGCCAAAATATGAGAAAATGGCTAAATAACAGTTTCACTCTGGATTCCTGAAAAATACTCAACTCATTAACCATTGAGGTAATAGGCTAATTTCCTATTTTGCAGACTTAGGTTTATGGGACGAAATCAAACATACGTTTTTATTAAAAATAGGTGTGTCCAGCAGACAGTGCCATAAAAATGATATTTGGTTTCCTTTAATGTATCACCAGAATAAGCTTGTATTCTTGCGGTATTATTCTACAACTGTAAAGGCACATTCAACAACAATTATAGAAATGGTCAAGATTTATTGCCAAGACCAAATTAATTTGTGTTTGACCTCCGCGTTCACTCAAGCAGTCATTTTCATAAATCTATGCTTGAACTGATTTATTGAAAAATCCATAAGCAGGGTTCTCCAGACAATCTGTGAATTTGCTGACTGAGTTGGTGATGGCTCTATGTGTTTTAGACCATGGTATATTACGGTTCTTTGAAGCTTTACTGGTCATTGGCAATGGAAGGGTCAGAATATAAAACTCTGATGGTTATGACTCTCACAAGGGCCTGTAGCCCTTAATAGTAGTATGATTATAATAGCCTCTAGTCTATAGTCATCTAAAATCAGTCAGAAAATAAAATATCCAGAGGTGGTAATGGGAAAGTTACCTCAAAGTCTTTGAGGAATAATTTCGGCACTTTGTTCAGCGTCTTTTTGCCTATGGCAGGTGCCCTTTCTCACGCTCTCACTGTGAGCATATGGGCCTGTCCAGGAGAGGCCCTAGTTGAAGCCAGAACCAACCGCAAGCTGCCAAAGCACTGTCACACCTGAGTACAGAAGATCAAAGAGACTAACAGTGCCTACAACCGCACAGCTGCTGCACGGGCCAAGCTTTCATCACTACTGCTGCTCCCTGCACCTTCACACATGTGTTTCCAAGGTCGGCCACTAACACTGCTGTTTACCTGTTATAGCTGGATCTGGGGAACCAGTGACTGAAGGACGGAAGGACGGACAGACAGACGAACTGACTGACGGACGGTCATGGGAACTTTCACCCATGTCTCCATGCTGTTATATGGGGTTTCACATTTCAGACCTCTGGTTTGTGTAACTTTTTGTTTGTTTGTTTTCTTGTTTAATCGTGGAAAGCCACAAGCAGAGGGGAGAATGCCAGGAGAGAGCTTCTGCCATCTTGCTCAGCCAAACCAAACCAGTGGGGCTTAATTGCAGTGGGGTTTCCACTTGTAATACAACAGCTTTGGCTGGCAATAGAGAGAGAGACAGGCAGCTTTTCCTAGCAGCGAGCGGAGGAGCAAGGCGGAGGAGGAGTAGAGAGTTGTCGGCTCGGCACCAAGCTCGGCGGTGCTCCACATTGGGACCTACGTTAAGAGAATTCCGCAGGGACTTCTGGGGGATTAAATACTGAGTTAAACCAGGCAGCAACCTCTCTCCACACCACAAAACATCCCCGAAAAAACACTCTGCACTGTAAATTCATCTGAGCAACAACTAACGAACAAACAAACAAATAAATAAACAAAGAAGTTGACAGATATTGATAATGGTTTTGGCGAGAACAGTGTTTTGGAAATGTGTGTGTCATTATGGTTCTGTAAGAGATTTGGGGTCGTGGAGGTTGGAGGGAGAATGACACAGTGGTTTGTATTGGTCTGCTGCAATGCAATCCCCATTTAACAAACATCATTTAAGTAATGTTATTGACTTCTCAATCTAACTAAACCTTTTTAGCCTGGATTGAGTTGGAAAAAATCACCAAGGGTTCTCGTAATGCTATAAGCCCTTTCATTTCCTGAGGGGAATTTATCTTAGTTCCTCTACAGAGAACAGACAGTGAAATGTGGGGCTCTGTTCTTTACACGGTGTACTTTTCTTTTGCTTTAATCAAACCCACCTCTTAGAGAGAAAGAACATGTTGAAAGACACACAGAGGCCTACAAATAAAAACTATTATCAACTGTTCTTCGCAGTCTTCTTTTGTGACTGTCAACTTGTAACAGTGCATTGGCCTTTTAGCCATATTGCTTTGGCCATGTTACTGTGGCCCTTTGGCCATGTTACTGTGGCCCTTTGGCCATGTTACTGTGGCCCTTTGGCCATGTTGCTTTGGCCATGTTGCTTTGGCCATGTTACTGTGGCCCTTTGGCCATGTTGCTTTGGCCATGTTGCTTTGGCCATGTTGCTTTGGCCAAAATGTCGTTTTGCCTTCAGATGAATACCAAGAATCCAACTTGCTCCATACTAATATGGGTCTGAAGACAATAACAATTAGGGACATTAGATTATTACAATGATATTACTAATCAGTACATAGTACAACATGGAAACTGTGAATGAGCTCACCCAGTCTGCACCCAATACATCACACTACAGTACAATATGCTTTTGATCTTCTCCCTCATATTCCTCAGACAAATGGCTTGGTTGCATTACTGATATTCAAAGTATCATTACTGAGGAGAGGGGAGCAAGGCCACTCTTTTATGATGCAGATGTTTATCAAAAATGAGTCACTCTACTTGAGTTAGATCTCAAAGAGAAGCAGCCATGATGTAACAGCATCTCTGTTGAAGAACTGTGACTGCCAGATGCACCAGTTTCAACTAAATGCTTTTATGACAGCAATAAAACTCCAGTACAGGCCCAGAGGATTAGTGTTTGCCCCTGGTCATATCTAGACATGGTCTTTTAATGGAAATATTGATTCCAATAAGATTACAATATCTAAAACTGTGTTAAGGTTATGACTTGTGACTGTACAGACTCATGTCCATTATATCTACCTACAGTACTACATTTGAGACGTCCTGTAAATGCCAACATCACTATTACCAATTCGGTCTATTGACCAGAACCATGGACTAAAAATCTGCCCCCAAAATGAGGGCTACAGCTTAAACAGCCCTGGTCTGAAATTCCCTCTGGTGTGAATTCTCTCCAGGTACCAGTTGTATTCCTACAGCCATTTAGCCTTTTCAAATAATCAACTAATGGAAAGTTAATGGTCTCAACAAAAAAGTGAAAGTGTTTGATGGCAATGAGCAGAGGGTTTATGAGGGATTATACTTTTCTATAAACAGTCTGTCCCCCCTACATGGCAATGTCCAGGACCACAAACGGTTCTGGAAGGACTGGGTACAGTTTTCTGTGGTGAGGGAGCTAATTAATAGTCAGTCTGCATCTCAAATGGCCCACTATTCCCTATATAATGCACTACTTTTGACTAGGGCCTGGTCAAAAGTAGTGCACTATGTAGGGAATAGGGAGAATGTTGTTCCCCCAGGAAGACCTACAACATGTAAATGTTAACACGACAACTTCTGCAAGGTAAGGAGAATGACAAACACATATCCCAGGAACAGGAACGTGCCTGTGGGAGTATTAGGAAAATTCGTATTCTTTTCATCTACTGTAATATACTGTAACATTAGGGAATGTAGATTCAATGTATATATGGCGACCCAGAGAGATATGGAGTATAATACTGTTCTATTTAATTCTATTGGGCAGCCACTCTGTGATACTGTGTATGGAAGGGATGTTGTTCCAATGAGAAACATACTTCTAAGTCGTTATACGGGTCAGTTGGGAAGTAGTGACAATATGCCTCACTAAGTCACCTCTAGTCTGTGTGCTGTAAAAAATTAACTGTTTCCTTTATCCCTACCACAGCGGATTTGAGAGTGGCTGTGCAACATGGTCATGTGATGTCTAATTCAGAACTCAATAAGGATCCAATTCGCTCCAGAGAGTTGAACTGGCAACTAGGAAGAGATTTCTTTTTTTCTGGTGAGAAGAAATAAGAAATGAAGTGCAAATGTTGAACCTCTCCGAAAGGTTTAGATTTTGGGCTGTCATGCGCTCCGTGCTAGACGAGGGTTGAAAGGAAGTGTTTGGTCTAACGCCTAATGTGTTCGTGTTGGCGCGCGTCCGTTTCTATGGGAATGGGCGCCAGATGTCTTTTGTGGGCCGAGGACACAGGCAGAAAGCGGTGGGTGACTTACAGGGCCCTCACACCGTTCCAAAACCACTGCAGTGTACACGCAAACGGGCACCATTTAATGAGTCACACAGTCTCTTCAAAGCCAAATTACACCCATTTAAACCTGTCTTACACGTCACCCAAAAGTAGAGGGAATAAATTGTGTCTACCTTCAATTTATAGCTGAATGAAAACCACAAAGACAAAAGCAAGACATGTGCTAGTTATTATGGATATGGGCCTTTTTCATTGATGAGAGCAGCATGTATAAACTAGAGAAGTACATCATATGATACCAGACTTCTAAATGGGAAAATCAAAGAAAAGCCTTTTCTAACAAAATGTTCAGCTTTCTCTTTGTCCTTTGTTTCTCATTTCTTACTTCATGTTCTGCCTCTTAGAACATAAATTACCTTTTCAACTGGTGGTGATTTGGCCCATCAAAGAATCATTTGCATTATTACAATATTATAGTCCTGAGCCATGTTGAAGTGAGGAGAACCAGCAGGTAGTGAGTGACTGGGAGAGAGAGTTGGGTAGTGACTGATAGAAAGAGTTAGGTAGTAACTGGGAAAGAGAGATAGGTAATGACTGGGAGAGGGAGTTGGGTAGTAACTGATAGAAAGAGTTAGGTAGTAACTGGGAGAGAGAGTTAGGTAGTGACTGGGAGAGAGAGTTAGGTAGTGACTGATAGAAAGATTTAGGTAGTAACTGGGAGAGAGAGGTAGGTAGTGACTGGGAGAGAGAGTTAGGTAGTGACTGGGAGAGAGAGTTACGTAGGTAGTGACTGGGAGAGAGTTAGGTAGTAACTGGGAAAGAGAGTTAGGTAGTGACTGGGAGAGATAGTTAGGTAGTGACTGGGAGAGAGAGTTAGGTAGAGACTGGGAGAGAGAGTTAGGTAGAGACTGGGATAGAGAGAGAGTTAGGTAGTGAAAGGGAGAGCGAGTTAGGTAGTGATTGATAGAGTTAGGTAGTGACTGATAGAGAGAGTTAGGTAGTGACTGGGAGAGAGAGTTAGGTAGAGACTGGGAGAGAGAGAGAGTTAGGTAGTGAAAGGGAGAGAGAGTTAGGTAGTGACTGATAGAGTTAGATAGTGACTGGGAGAGAGAGTTAGGTAGTGACTGGGAGAGAGAGTTAGGTAGTGACTGGGAGAGAGAGTTAGGTAGTGACTGGCAGAGAGGGGGTGGTATAGGTGGGTGGTATGGGTGGGTGGTATGGGTGGGTGGTATAGGCGAGTGGGTGGTATAGGTGGGTGGGTGGTATGGGTGGGTGGTATAGGTAGTATGGGTGGTATGGGTGGGTGGTATGGGTGGGTCGGTGGTATAGATGGCTGGTATGGGTGGATAGTATGGGTGGGTAGTATGGATGGGTGGGTGGTATAGGCGGGTGGGTGGTATGGGTGGGTGGTATAGCTAGTATGGGTGGTATGGGTGGTGGTATAGGTAGTATGGGTGGTATGGGTGGGTCGGTGGTATAGGTGGGTGGGTGGTATCGGTGGTATGGGTAGCTGCACCACTCTCACCCCACTTCATGGATGCCAGGATTATGTTGCATTGTTTGATTTATTTCTACCATGTTGCAAGGAGCCAAAACATAATACTTGACAGGAAGCAGTGGGACATCAGTAAACTGAATACCCAACATGCCTGTGTGTTGTGTTGTGTGTCGTGCCTTGTAACCAGTAACCAGTGTCAGAGATACTTCCCAGGAGCACACAACAACACAATGCGTACATTTTATTATTAGTTTCAGAAGAGCTAGCATGTGAGAACTGACTGGCACAAGGGAGCTAATAAAAGGATTTATAAAACCATACAGCCAATGAAAGTGACATGAAACAACTATATAGGTGACAGTAAAGGAACAGTACCATCACTATCATAACCATCAGCGTTTTTTGGTACTTATGGATTTAAATACTCACACTTTGAAATAAACAACGGCTTTCATGTGCTCAACAGGGTCAACTATTTCAGTTTAAATTGAGTCTGGTTTCTTTTTTTGTGTGGAGGTGAATAGCCATAATAAATGTGTTGTTATGCTTTTGATATACCTTCCAGAATATCAAAAGTTTTGCCTCTTATGTCCACCAGCTGGGCAAATCGGTCAAGTTTCAGCCGGCATACTGGCTTTAATGTGTGTGTGTGTGTGTGTGTGTGTGTGTGTGTGTGTGTGTGTGTGTGTGTGTGTGTGTGTGTGTGTGTGTGTGTGTGTGTGTGTGTGTGTGTGTGTGTGCATATGTGCGCAGCCTTAATGCCTTCCATCCTCTGGGCCACAGCAGCTTCCACCTCCAACCTGATGGAGAGAAGAAAGAGAGAGGAAAGGGAGAAGAAAGAGAGAGGAAGGGGAGAATAAAGAGAGAGGAAAGGGAGAAGAAAGGGAGAGGAAAGGGAGAAGAAAGAGAGAGGAAAGGGGGAAGAAAGAGAGAGGAAAGGGAGAAGAAAGAGAGAGGAAAGGGAGAAGAAAGAGAGAGGAAAGGGAGAAGAAAGAGAGAGGATAGGGAGAAGAAAGAGAGAGGAAAGGGAGAAGAAAGAGAGAGGAAAGGGAGAAGAAAGAGAGAGGAAAGGGAGAAGAAAGATAGAGGAAAGGGAGAAGAAAGAGAGAGGAAGGGGAGAATAAAGAGAGAGGAAAGGGAAAAGAAAGGGAGAGGAAAGGGAGAAGAAAGAGAGAGGAAAGGGGAAGAAAGAGAGAGGAAAGGGAGAAGAAAGAGAGAGGAAAGGGAGAAGAAAAGAGAGGAAAGGGAGAAGGAGAAGGATAGGGAGAAGAAAGAGAGAGAAAGGGAGAAGAAAAAGAGAGAGGAAAGGGAGAAGAAAGAGAGAGGAAAGGGAGAAGAAAGAGAGAGGAAAGGGAGAAGAAAGAGAGAGGAAAGGGAGAAGAAAGAGAGAGCAAAGGGAGAAGAAAGAGAGAGGAAAGGGAGAAAAAGAGAGAGGAAAGGTAGAAGAAAGAGAGAGGAAAGGGAGAGGAAAGAGAGAGGAAAGGGAGAAGAAAGAGAGAGGAAGAAGAAAGAGAGAAAAGGGGAAGAGAGAGGAAAGGGAGAAGAAAGAGAGAGGAAAGGGAGAAGAAAGAGAGAGGAAAGGGAGAAGAAAGAGAGAGGAAAGGGAGAGGAAAGAGAGAGGAAAGGGAGAAGAAAGAGAGAGGAAAGGGAGAAGAAAGAGAGAGGAAAGGGAGAATAAAGAGAGAGGAAAGGGAGAAGAAAGAGAGAGGAAAGGGAGAAAGGAAAGAGAGAGGAAAGGGAGAAGAAAGAGAGAGGAAAGGGAGAAGAAGAGAGAAGGAAAGGGAGAGAAAGAAAAAGGAGAAGAAAGAGAGAGGAAAGGGAGAAGAAAGAGAGAGGAAAGGGAGAGGAAAGAGAGAGGAAAGGGAGAATAAAGAGGAAAGGGAGAAGAAAGAGAGAGGAAAGGGAGAGGAAAGAGAGAGGAAAGGGAGAAGAAAGAGAGAGGAAAGGGAGAATAAAGAGAGAGGAAAGGGAGAGGAAAGAGAGAGGAAAGGGAGAAGAAAGAGAGAGGAAAGGGAGAATAAAGAGAGAGGAAAGGGAGAAGAAAGAGAGAGGAAAGGGAGAGGAAAGAGAGAGGAAAGGGAGAAGAAAGAGAGAGGAAAGGGAGAAGAAAGAGAGAAAGGGAGAGGAAGAGAGAGGAAAGGGAGAAGAAAGAGAGAGGAAAGGGAGAATAAAGAGAGAGGAAAGGGAGAAGAAAGAGAGAGGAAAGGGAGAGGAAAGAGAGAGGAAAGGGAGAAGAAAGAGAGAGGAAAGGGAGAAGAAAGAGAGAGGAAAGGGAGAAGAAAGAGAGAGGAAAGGGAGAGGAAAGAGAGAGGAAAGGGAGAAGAAAGAGAGAGGAAAGGGAGAAGAAAGAGAGAGGAAAGGGGGAAGAAAGAGAGAGGAAAGGGAGAATAAAGAGTTTGGAGGAAGTAACACCTTGTTCCCCTGAGCCCCATGGACCCCAGCAGTCGAGGCAGGCAGGATGTACCGTATGAAGGTGTTTAAACAGCCCAGCCAGCTGAGGAGGGCAGTCTTAGCCAGACTATGGAGGATCTTACAGGGTTTCAGAGTCACAGCAATGATATCAGCAGCAGTTCAAATGCCTCTACTGGTGAGGGGTGTGTGTGTCTGTGTAAAGGCAGGGTGAAATCAGGTAATATGTCAACCACAAATCATGACAACTCTTCCCACATGTTCCACAGATATCCTGACTATGTCTCCATCCTCATGTGGCTGTCCCCATAAACATATGACCATCCACACGACTCACACACATACACACACACTTTGGTCAACATATGCTCTGCAACACATAGGACACAACGCGGGCCAAGTGTTTGATCATGACACGTTGCGATTATGAGATAGCATGACCCTCTGTAGCTGGACATGTTGGAGTGACTTCACAGGCAGCCTGCGGCCCCTCTTCCTCTCCTCTCCCTCTCCCTATCCCTCTACCTCTCCTCTCCCCTCTCTATCTTCCTATCTCTCTTCCTCTCTCTCTCTCTCTCTCCTCCTGTCCTCTTCCCCTCTCTCTCCCTATCCCTCTCTCTCTCCTCCTGTCCTCTCCTTCTTCCTCTCCTCTCCCTCTCTCTCCCTATCCCTCTTCCTCTCTCTCTATCGCCTTCTGTCCTCTTCCTATCCCTCTCTCTCTCCCTATCCCTCTCTCTCTCCTCCTGTCCTCTCCCTCTTCCTCTCTCTCTCTCCCTCTCTCTCTCCTCCTGTCCTCTTCCTCTCTCTCTCCCTCTCCTCCTGTCCTCTTCCTCTCTCTCTCCTCCTGTCCTCTTCCTCTCTGTCTCCCTATCCATCTCCCTCTCCTCCTGTCCTCTTCCTCTCTCTCCCTATCCCTCTCTTTCTCTCCTCACCCTATTCCTCTCCTCCTGTCCTCTTCCTCTCTCTCCCCCTATCCCTCTCCTCCTGTCCTCTTCCTCTCTCCCTATCCCTCTCCTTCTCTCCTCACCCTATCCCTCTCCTCCTGTCCTCTTCCTCTCTCTCTCTCTCCCCATCCCTCTCCCTCTCCTCCTGTCCTCTCCCTCTCCTCCTGTCCTCTTCCTCTCCCTCTCCTCATGTCCTCTCCCTCTCCTCCTCTCCATATCCCTATCCTCCTGTCCTCTTCCTCTCTCTCTCCCTATCCCTCTCCCTCTCCTCTCCCTATCCCTCTCCTCCTGTCCTCTTCCTCTCTCTCTCCCTATTCCTCTCCCTCTTCCCCTCTCCTCTCCCTCCCCTCCTGTCCTCTCCCTCTCCTCCTGTCCTCTTCCTCTCTCTCTCCCTATCCCTCTCCCTCTCCTCCTGTCCTCTCCCTCTCCTCCTGTCCTCTTCCTCTCTCTCTCTCCCTATCCATCTCCCTCTCCTCCTGTCCTCTTCCTCTCTCTCTCTCTCTCTCCCCCTATCCCTCTCCTCCTGTCCTCTCCCTCTCCTCCTGTCCTCTTCCTCTCTCTCTCCCTATCCCTCTCCCTCTCCTCCTGTCCTCTTCCTCTCTCTCTCTCCCTATCCCTCTCCTCCTGTCCTCTCCCTAGTCCCTCCCTCTCCCACTGTGATAAAGTAGAACCACGTAGGGCCGTGGCCCCATCCTCACATCACATCTGGATCAGAGCAGAGAGAGAGAGCCATGGAGCTGGCTGCAGCAAAGGGCCACAGTTGTTCCTCAGCCTTCTCCTCCCTCTCTTCCACCAGCCCATTATAAATCCCATCTAGCTGTGTCCATGAATATACTGTAATTATTCCACTCTTATGGGCTTACGCAACAGTGCAGTAGCCAAGCCAAATGACAAACAGACCAGAATCATAAATTAAGAGTTTTGTTTTAATGGTTTTCACTCATAATGTTTGCCACTTATTTTTCGGCTGCAAACTGTGATGCATTTTATTTTCTCTCCTACCCCCCTCTCAAACAGCTCCATCTCTTTTTAACAATAAGTATCCAAGCAACAAAACACATATGGTATAGGGTGGGATGGCGTTGTGAAAAGCATTTGTTTTTTCCTGCGTATAACATTGAATAGTAAGTCACTTTAACCATATCTACATGTACATACTACATCAATCAGCCCGACTAACCGGTGTCTGTATATAGCCTCGCTACTGTGATTTTACTGTTGTTTTATTTCTTTACCTACCTATTGTTCACCAAATACTTTTTTTGCCCAATTGGTTAGATCCCGTAAGTAAGCATTTCACTGTAACGTGACAAATAAACTTGATTTGATTATAATTGGACTAAATGCTGCAGTGATTTTTAAAGCTGTTTTAAAAAAATCCACCTGAGGAAGTAATAAGATCTGTTAGGCGTTCATTCATACACATCTGGATTAACTGAGAGGAACAGAGCTCCGTCTTGTTAATGGTTGGTCGCGACGTAAATGTATAATTATTTAATTAATTGAATTAATTTGGCCAAGTGCAACTGCGTTCTCGGTTCAATGCGCTCTCTGCCTATCAGCGGGCTCAGTTTGGGGAGAGGTTGTAGAGGGAGATGCCCATGTGCTTCGCTGTTTACCGGATCTTTCCGCGACCCACACGCGGCAGCGCTGTTGTTCAAGCCACTGACTTATTATTCCCGCTCGCCATCACTCACCGCTATCATAAAATGGACTCCTGCTAGCCACAAGTTCTGACTGAGCTGTCTTCATGAAATGCAAATACAGTGATGACTTTTTGTCTCTTTCATACACACTTTGAGAAATAACGAGGAGCGCCCACAATCTGTTTTGTGTGGGGAAGTGCTTAGTAATGTGTCTCTTGAAACGAACAAATTAACAAAATGACACGTCCTGACCAAACATCCACAGCATGATGGTAAACCCAGAGAGTTCTTTCAGAACAGGGTAGAATGCTTCAGCAAACAGTGCTTCGACCGTGGAAAAGTAAGTCAACTAGCAAGGCATTGTCATTTTATAACAGGTGATGATACGCAGAAATAAGGGAGTACTATCTCTCACAGTAGTAGATGTGAGTTTCTCTTTCAAATAATCTCCTGGCTTTGTAGCGTTACACAGCTAATAACTAACGTTAGCCAAATCAAGCTAACTAGCTACTGAGAGTGCAACCCTAAGAAACAGTACAGATGAAGATGGAAAAATGATCAGGCCTACTGTACATTTTACTGTAGAAATGATTGTTTCTACAGTAAAGGTTGGAACTGTTGCTGTTACAAGTAATACTTGTTATTCTGAACTGGAGTACACTGATTGAAGCAAGATGCTTTTTGAGACAAACACTCACACAGTTCTGGGCTGCTCATCTACAGCAGGAAGCGGTCTCCTGCCTGACTGAGAAAGCAGTAGATGTTCTGATCCAGTTTGGCACCACATACCTAATACGGAAACAGTGACAATGCTGAGTGTTGTACTGTCAAAAACGGAGCCCAGACTAGACATGCTTCTTGAAAACTTCAACCAGCCACACACCCCGCATTAGGACTGTGTGTGTGTGTGTTTTCTGGGCTACATCTGTGTAGATGTGATCAATCAGTTTATTCCAGTTCAGAATAAGAAATATGCATTTTAACAGCAACAGTTCCAACCTAGACTTTCTATCAACAATAATGTCTACAGTAAGATGTAGTGTAGGCCATAGTTTTTCAAATCTGTACAGTTACTGAGGTTTGCACGATCAAAACACCTGTATGTGTGTGTTCTGTTATACATCTGTGTGACGTGATCAATCCGTTTATTCCAGTTCAGAATGAAATTATTTATTGTATTTTAACAGCAACAGTTCCAACCTAGTCAGGTATGTAAGAGTGTTTTTAATGGAAAAAAATAAACATGAAAATATATTTATGGGTATTTCATTGTTATTTGTTTTTGTCTATTACATTTTCTTTTAGGCATAATGGAAATGAAATGTTCCGATATTTACGTATAGTTGCATATAGGTTTGGGTCCCAGGAAAACACAGAATTTCTCATTTGGGTCCCAGGCTGAAAAAGTTTAAGAACCTCTGCCCTACAGTATACTGTGCTTCATGTATTTTTTATATATATTTTCTTTTAGATATCCTCAATCTTTTCAGTTTTGTAATGAATGGAGATATTTATAATTATAGATGTGTAGAGATTCTCCATTTATCTATAGGCTCTCACATCAAACAGAGACCAATGACTGGATCAGGGACTAAAAGACTCTGCTGCCCCTTCAGAAGATGCAACCACCTGCTTCCAATCTGTCCTGGTTTACCTCTTTTAACGGGCAGACATGGGCCTGACATCCTAGAGGGCCCACTGAACACTAGTGAGAGAGAGAGATTCTCCTCGCTTCTCTTCCCCATCCCAGCAGCCCAGGGCTTGTCAGTCAGTGAGCCGTACCCAACACTCACTTAATCAAGCAGGCATGTGGCATGGTGTGGCAACTGCCTGGGCACATAAGTACATGTCTGGTGGTCTAAGCTGGTTTAAGACAGGACGGATGTGGCACCAGTGGCAGATTCTCTCAAGTTGTTCTTGGTATGTTTGTTTTGATAGTCGGCTACGACCCCGGAGGGCAGGCACTGGCACTAGCATCGGGCTGATCCAATAACAAAATACATTTGGTTTACAGAAACTACAAATAGAAGCCACATTATCCCTTAAATATGGAAAACTGTTGCCCAAATACATTTTAGAATATGAAAAAACAACACAACAACTTCAATTAGATTTTTTTGCCTTAGTTTTTGCCTTCCGGCTTTATGAAATAGAACAGAGATAGTCAACAGCTCAGAACAACGCAGTCTGATTGGATTCAGTCTAGCCAGATGTAGAAGGCGAAGCGAGCGGTCATCAAACATTCCCGGGCCTACCCTTTAGTCCCCAATTCACAACATAACAAATGTTCCTCTGAGCGAGAAGGCAGCACATCTGAGGAGAGAGCCAATAAAGCACTTTGAAATGTACACCAATGACAACATTCTGCTACACAAGAAAACAGTCCTTTGAAACCGCTCCCATCAGATCGCCGTGCTGAAAAGATGCCTGACCGGCAGGGTATTTCAAAGATGTCCGTTCATTCTCGTTTTCCTGAGTTTAGTTTTCCATATGTAAATCTAGTCTCCCTCAGGGTTCCATTCTAAGAGAGGTATCTATATATGGCTCTACTTTATTAACGGACAAATCCTCTTTAATGTTCTTGTCAGTAAAGTAACAGCTGGAGAGGGGATAAAATGACGAACCAATCTGCTCCAGCTGTTGAAGTATTAATACAGAAACTAACTACTGTGTGTTAGTTAATTGCTTTCTGCTTAATGTGCTTTCAAAAGCGCTTGATTCCTATTTTTTGTTACACAATCTCCAGTGCTGTGGGATATCTGTGAAAGAGAGCTCTGTGAAATGAAAGATTCCATTTAAAAAACGCTTCCCCTGTCTTCTCATGGCTCAGCGACTATAATGGACTCTAGTGTTGAATAACCTGAATGATGACATTAGCCACCTGCTACTGGGTGTTAGAAAGAAACACTGATATGATAGGTGGATATGAAATTCTGATTACAAGAACTAGAACTAGAACAATCCGGTCAAGGCCAGTGTCAGTCTACAGTCAAATGCTCTTTGTGTGTACAGTCACAGTGCTACAAATGAGACTGTTGTACAGTAAGATCACCATGCACCCCTGCCTGTCTCTCCAGCCTCATGCACAGTGTCCCCCAACTGCCATGCGTTTCATTTGTGTTATTATCTGTTGCCACCTTGCTCGCACCACAGAGCCATACTGAACAATGACACATGGAAGCCGTTATAGGACTATGTGGATGACATGTTAAGAAATATAGAATGTTCCCATGAGCAGCTACAGCTCTCTCTAGCGAAGCCGGGCCCTATCCATGCACGGTTTGCGTCTCCAGCACATTTAATTGAATGCCGTAAAACATTCATCAGAGCCAGATGAAGTGGGGGAAATGCATCCC
The DNA here is from genome assembly GCF_034236695.1 of Oncorhynchus nerka. NCBI lineage: Eukaryota > Metazoa > Chordata > Actinopteri > Salmoniformes > Salmonidae > Oncorhynchus > Oncorhynchus nerka. Next base: position 82,553,318 of record NC_088423.1, read on the forward strand.
GTTTGAGGTTATTTACACAGGAGAAATGAGGCTGTAACAAGGGCCAGTTATCTCTGCTGAGGAGTGAGTACAGGACAGACACCCCACTCTATTTACACTAGTCCAGAGTATTAATCCCTACTGAGACTGTCAACTTGAAAAGTCAGAACTCAGAACACTGTATTGTAGTATTGTCTGGTCAGATTGGAAAAAATTATATTGGGGAGACTTAGCCAAATGTCACTGAACTAACCACATCATGAATCTTAGATAAAAACAAGCTGACAACTGGTAGGCAAACACACGTGCCCTCATATCTCTGGAGCTCATGGAAGAGTATTGGGGAATTATACCAGAACATGTTCTATTGTTGTCCATTAGATGGCTTACTTGCACAACAAACACTGCTTTCTACGATGGGTTTGGGGTGAAGTTCAAGATGAGGCCTTAGCATAGCATGAGGCCTTAGCATATTCCAGAGAAACACTGCTGCTGGATGGGAGCAATATGTGACATATGAGAGGTCAGAGAGAGGGCTGACACCATAGAGACAGAGCTACAGACAATAGGGGGCAAGCCAACATCGCACAGATCGCACGTAAACCCACACACGCACGCACACACAGAGACACAGAAACTGCACTGTATGCACACAGGGAACCACTACGACCTCCACAAATAATCATAACATGTGCTCTTTGAATATTCTGTTAAGGGCACAGCTTAAGACAATAACCTGAGGAGAGTGGTTCCTGAGGACCTCAATTCCAATTCCTTATACACATATATTTCCTCATGATATGTCCGCAGCGTACCTCGTGATAAGAGATGGATAAATACTAGGACAAGTTAGCTGTACCCTGTCGTCTGAAGTGGGATTGGATGTCATGATAATCGGCTGAGGCTGTGTCAGCCACCTCAGGTCACTCCTGTCTGATTAAAAAGGCATATGTCTTAGGTCAGGTTATGATACAGGGAGACCAGACTGCTTGAATTGCTGTATTACTTATTGCCTTACTACAGCAGAACTTTCTTGAGAGAGAGAGAGAAAAGCCTCCTCCCCTTCCATGCTTTGATATCACACATGTTATGAGCATGTTCACTCTGAGAAAAACAAGTGCTATCTAGAACTTTAAAGGGTTATTCCGCTGTCCTCATAGGAGAGCCCTTTGAATAACTATTTTTGGTTCCAGGTAGAACCCTTTTGGTTCCAAATAGAAACCTTTTGAGTTTTTACACAGAGGGCTCTACATGGAACCAAAAAGGGATCTACCTGGAACCAAAAAGGGATCTACCTGGAAAAGAGGATTGTACCTACAGTAGAACCAAAAAGGGTTTTCCTGTAGAGACAGCCGAAGAACTCTTTTGGAACCCTTTTATGTAAGTAGGTTAGGGGTATAACAGCGTTATAGCAGCCCCAACTCCAGCTGTCATTACAGACCCTGTTCTCAGGTGGAGAAATGAATTATGGGACTGAGAGAGACGAGAGAGGTTTTCAATGATAACATGGATTTGCTCTAAAACATGCTGTTGCTTTTCTCAGAACATCATGAATAAGTCATCGTTGTACGAAACCTTTAGCATTTTCAGTATCTTTCCTAATGCTTCTGCTTTTAAGATGCCTATTGCTGCATGCATAAAACATTTGTTTCTCCAACCACCACAATGAATGATTGAAGAAACAGAGATGAACAAATAAACAAGTAACTCTAGATGTGTCTTCAGCTCAGTGTAACACCAAGCCAAGGCCTATGATTAAATGTCTCTCGTCTTCTTCCATTTTGTGTCGAGCATCATCGCATCACATGACTCACAGGAATGAACTCCATGTGATCTTTTATTCCATCCGATTGTCGCTGTTGCTCCGGAAAACAGGGCTGTAATTTTTGACATCGGCATTGACAAAGTTTTTCACTTAGCCTCTGAGAGGATTAAATCAATGATGTTGATTCTGTATTTACTGCTTGTGTGCCCACAGTCCTTTGTAATTAGCTTATTGCTTTTGATCTGATGTAATGTGATGAAAAGCCCTGAGTGGTCCAGGACTCCGGGAGTGCTTGGCTAGGTCGGGTGGAAGGCGGGAGGGCGATAGCCAACCAGGGCGGGCGCCACTCCAAGGCCCCACTTGAGCCTATCCAATTGTCCCTGGCTGGAGGAGAGGGAGGGGACGTGGACACAAGGCGTTTCGCGTGAGCACACACAGACAGAGAGTTAGGGGGATCAGTGTCAGAGAGAAGGGGAGGACCACCTGCAGAGATGGCGGCATCCTCCAAACCTCATTACCCTCAGAGCCTCCCCTCACATGCATGCGTCATTACCCTCCTACCCCCCAGGCCTGCCCAGCGTCCAGACCCCCACAACACCTGATACCCACAGGTAGAGCAGCCCGGTGGGGACACTCCACCGACCAGACCCCTTGGGCCCTGGCCCTTTGGCCCCTTTCAGACTGACTGGCCACCCACAAACTCTAAAAAGTAACTACTCAAACATCTCCAATGGTCAGTAGAACTCAAATCATAAAAGTGGTACTAACTCAGATGTCAATAAGATTTCTTATCACTTAATGTTTTTGAGCACTGTTAACAAATATTAGGTTATTAAGTAAATATAACTTTATTTACTTGTGTTCAGCTAATCTAAAGTTATATGAGTTTTTCCAAGTTATGATGATTTAATATTTTAAAGCCAATCTAATCTTTGATAAATAAGTTGTTCTTACTTGATTCTATTATGTTTCACATCTTTACTTGAAATAATAAAGTAGTAGTCAGACATACTGCTCTTTGAGTAAAAAACACTTCATTTTTCTGTGATGTGCTGATATAGGATTATTACGTTTTTTGCAAGCTATGAATACTTAATAGTGCCACGTGGCTCTGTTTTTATTTCTGGGTAATTCAACATATTAGAATGATTCTTTTACACAATGTAGTATGCATGTTTGAAGAAAGAAAAGTATATCTCTAAAATAATATTAAGCAAATTGTTGTGCTATAAGGTGTAATGGATCATGATTAACAGATATCAAAACCTGTGGGTAAAGTGAGTTTCAAATATGAGACAAGCCATTCCCACCATGAACAAAGTTGTGCACTCCACTCTTAATGACAGAGGCTAATGCAGCATCCTGCAATGCTTACAGCTCTACCTCCCTTTACTGCTAGAGGAATGGGCACTGTGTTCAACAACGCCTGGTTACAGCTCTACCTCCATTTACTGCTAGAGGAATGGGCACTATGTTCAACAATGACTGGTTACAGCTCTGCCTCCCTTTACTGCTAGAGGAATGATCACTGTGCTCAACAATGCCTGGTTACAGCTCTGCCTCCCTTTACTGCTAAAGGAATGATCACTGTGCTCAACAATGCCTGGTTACAGCTCTGCCTCCCTTTACTGCTAGAGGAATGATCACTGTGCTCAACAATGCCTGGTTAAAGCTCTACCTCCCTTTACTGCTAGAGGATTTGATCACTGTGCTCAACAATGCCTGGTTACAGCTCTGCCTCCCTTTACTGCTAGAGGAATGATCACTGTGCTCAACAATGCCTGGTTACAGCTCTACCTCCCTTTACTGCTACAGGAATGATCACTGTGCTCAACAATGCCTGGTTACAGCTCTGCCTCCCTTTATTGCTAGAGGATTGATCACTGTGCTCAACAATGCCTGGTTACGGCTCTACCTCCCTTTATTGCTAGAGGATTGATCACTGTGCTCAACAATGCCTGGTTACAGCTCTACCTCCCTTTACTGCTACAGGAATGATAACTGTGCTCAACAATGCCTGGTTACAGCTCTACCTCCCTTTACTGCTACAGGAATGAGCACTGTGCTCAACAATGCCTGGTTACAGCTCTACCTCCCTTTACTGCTACAGGAATGATACCTCTGCTCAACAATGCCTGGTTACAGCTCTACCTCCCTTTACTGCTACAGGAATGAGCACTGTGCTCAACAATGCCTGGTTACAGCTCTACCTCCCTTTACTGCTAGAGGAATGAGCACTGTGCTCAACAATGCCTGGTTACAGCTCTACCTCCATTTACTGCTAGAGGAATGATCACTGTGCTCAACAATGCCTGGTTACAGCTCTGCCTCCCTTTACTGCTACAGGAATGATCACTGTGCTCAACAATGCCTGGTTACAGCTCTGCCTCCCTTTACTGCTACAGGAATGATCACTGTGCTCAACAATGCCTGGTTACAGCTCTACCTCCCTTTACTGCTACAGGAATGATCACTGTGCTCAACAATGCCTGGTTACAGCTCTGCCTCCCTTTATTGCTAGAGGATTGATCACTGTGCTCAACAATGCCTGGTTACGGCTCTACCTCCCTTTATTGCTAGAGGATTGATCACCGTGCTCAACAATGCCTGGTTACAGCTCTACCTCCCTTTACTGCTACAGGAATGATAACTGTGCTCAACAATGCCTGGTTACAGCTCTACCTCCATTTACTGCTACAGGAATGAGCACTGTGCTCAACAATGCCTGGTTACAGCTCTACCTCCATTTACTGCTACAGGAATGAGCACTGTGCTCAACAATGCCTGGTTACAGCTCTACCTCCCTTTACTGCTAGAGGAATGAGCACTGTGCTCAACAATGCCTGGTTACAGCTCTACCTCCATTTACTGCTAGAGGAATGATCACTGTGCTCAACAATGCCTGGTTACAGCTCTGCCTCCCTTTACTGCTACAGGAATGAGCACTGTGCTCAACAATGCCTGGTTACAGCTCTACCTCCCTTTACTGCTACAGGAATGAGCACTGTGCTCAACAATGCCTGGTTACAGCTCTACCTCCCTTTACTGCTACAGGAATGAGCACTGTGCTCAACAATGCCTGTCAAGGTGGACTAAAATGACAAATCGTCAAATACATAAAACGTTAAACATTAAGACTTGACCACTGAAAATGACTCATCAGAAATACTTACAATTGAAAAAGAGTTATGAGTTAAAAGTAATGAAGGATACTAATTTAAGTACATTTTTATGTTCCCTAGAACAAATATTAATGTTTAAGTAACTTAAATTGTTCTAGTTCAGAATACATAATCAATTTAGTGTCAAAGTATTAACAACTTAAAAAGATAACCATATGGGTAATGATGTCTCTTTATTACTTTAAGTATTGAACACTGAAATACTTTTATTTTTAGGTTACTCAAAAAGTTCTAGGCAACGGGTTTACAATTATTTTATATTTTTGCAGAACTAATTACTTTCTACAGTGCATGAATGAAGGACTCCCTTTAATAAAACAATTTAAAACCATTTACTCATACAAAACCTAAGGTTAGTTAAATGCTGTTATAGTCTGACCTGACAGGAGAGGTTATGAGAATGTAAGATTGAAATTGCAACAGTCATAGTTTAGTTTTGGATGATGCCTGGTCTTTTTAACCAGCCTTTTAAAGTTAATTCTAGCAATCTTCTGGTGAACATAAGGATGAGGTCTCTGGCTCTTCTAATAAAAATGAATATCTAGGTGTCAGTCAAAATGAGCAAGAGTTTCAACTCAAGTGCTGGCAACTCTCCACAAAGGGAAAGTCCTGCCCACCTCTCCACAAATGGAAAGTGCTGCCCACCTCTCCACAAAGGGAAAGTACTGCCCACCTCTCCACAAAGAAAAGGTGCTGCCCACCTCTCCACAAAGGGAACCCCCACCTCTCCACAAAGAGAAAGTGCTGCCCACCTCTCCAGAAAGGGAAAGTGCTGCCCACCTCTCCACAAAGGGAAAAGGTGCTGCCCACCTCTCCACAAAGGGACCTCTCCACAAAGAGAAAGTGCTGCCCACCTCTCCACAAAGGAAAGTGCTGCCCACCTCTCCACAAAGGGAAAGTGCTGCCCACCTCTCCACAAAGAAAAGGTGCTGCCCAACAAAGGGAAAGTGCTGCCCACCTCTCCACAAAGGGAAAGTGCTGCCCACCTCTCCACAAAGGGAAAGTGCTGCCCACCTCTCCACAAAGGAAAGTGCTGCCCACCTCTCCACAAAGGAAAGTGCTGCCCACCTCTCCAGAAAGGGAAAGTGCTGCCCACCTCTCCACAAAGGGAACGTGCTGCCCACCTCTCCACAAAGGGAACGTGTGGCCCACCTCTCCACAAAGAGAAAGTGCTGCCCACCTCTCCAGAAAGGGAAAGTACTGCCCACCTCTCCACAAAGAAAAGGTGCTGCCCACCTCTCCACAAAGGGAACGTGCTGCCCACCTCTCCACAAAGGGAAAGTGCTGCCCACCTCTCCACAAAGGGAAAGTGCTGCCCACCTCTCCACAAAGGGAACGTGCTGCCCACCTCTCCACAAAGAGAAAGTGCTGCCCACCTCTCCAGAAAGGGAAAGTGCTGCCCACCTCTCCACAAAGGGAACGTGCTGCCCACCTCTCCACAAAGGGAACGTGTGGCCCACCTCTCCACAAAGAGAAAGTGCTGCCCACCTGCCCACCCACAAAGGGAAAGTCTCCAGAAAGGGAAAGTACTGCCCACCTCTCCACAAAGAAAAGGTGCTGCCCACCTCTCCACAAAGGGAACGTGCTGCCCACCTCTCCACAAAGAGAAAGTCCTGCCCACCTCTCCACAAATGGAAAGTGCTGCCCACCTCTCCACAAAGGGAAAGTACTGCCCACCTCTCCACAAAGAAAAGGTGCTGCCCACCTCTCCACAAAGGGAAAGTGCTGCCCACCTCTCCACAAAGGGAAAGTGCTGCCCACCTCTCCACAAAGGGAAAGTGCTGCCCACCTCTCCACAAAGGGAACGTGCTGCCCACCTCTCCACAAAGAGAAAGTGCTGCCCACCTCTCCAGAAAGGGAAAGTGCTGCCCACCTCTCCACAAAGGGAACGTGCTGCCCACCTCTCCACAAAGGGAACGTGCTGCCCACCTCTCCACAAAGAGAAAGTGCTGCCCACCTCTCCAGAAAGGGAAAGTACTGCCCACCTCTCCACAAAGAAAAGGTGCTGCCCACCTCTCCACAAAGGGAACGTGCTGCCCACCTCTCCACAAAGAGAAAGTGCTGGCCACCTCTCCACAAAGAGAAAGTGCTGCCCCTCTCTGCAGAAAGGGAAAGTTCTGCCCACCTCTCCACAAAGAGAAGGTGCTGCCTGCCTCTCCACAAAGGGAACCACAACAGGGAAGTGCCCACCTGAGAAAGTGCTGCCCACCTCTCCAGAAAGGGAAAGTGCTGCCCACCTCTCCACAAAGGGAAAGTGCTGCCCACCTCTCCACAAAGGGAACGTGCTGCCCACCTCTCCACAAAGAGAAAGTGCTGCCCACCTCTCCACAAAGGGAAAGTGCTGCCCACCTCTCCACAAAGGGAAAGTGCTGCCCACCTCTCCACAAAGGGAAAGTGCTGCCCACCTCTCCACAAAGGGAAAGTGCTGCCCACCTCTCCACAAAGGGAAAGTGCTGCCCACCTCTCCAAAAAGGAAAGTGCTGCCCACCTCTCCACAAAGGGAAAGTAAAGAGAAACTGCCCCACCTCTCCACAAAGGGAACGTGCTGCCCACCTCTCCACAAAGGGAAAGTGCTGCCCACCTCTCCACAAAGGAAAGTGCTGCCCACCTCTCCACAAAGGGAAAAAGTGCTGCCCACCTCTCCACAAAGGGAAAGTGCTGCCCACCTCTCCACAAAGAGAAAGTGCTGCCCACCTCTCCAGAAAGGGAAAGTGCTGCCCACCTCTCCACAAAGGGAAAGTGCTGCCCACCTCTCCACCTCTCCACAAAGGGAAAGTGCTGCCCACCTCTCCACAAAGAGAAAGTGCTGCCCACCTCTCCAGAAAGGGAAAGTGCTGCCCACCTCTCCACAAAGAAAAGTGCTGCCCACCTCTCCACAAAGGGAAAGTGCTGCCCACCTCTCCACAAAGAGAAAGTGCTGCCCACCTCTCCACAAAGGAAAGAAAAAGAGGTGCTGCCCACCTCTCTCCACAAAGGGAAAGTGCTGCCCACCTCTCCACAAAGGGAAAGTGCTGCCCACCTCTCCACAAAGGGAAAGTGCTGCCCACCTCTCCACAAAGAAAAGGTGCTGCCCAACACCTCTCCACAAAGGGAACTGACCACCGCTCCACAAAGAGAAAGTGCTGCCCACCTCTCCAGAAAGGGAAAGTACTGCCCACCTGCCCACCTCTGCCTCCACAAAGGAAAGTGCTGCCCACCTCTCCACAAAGGGAAAGTTCTGCCCACCTCTCCACAAAGAGAACGGCTGCCCACCTCTCCACAAAGGGAACGTGCTGCCCACCTCTCCACAAAGAGAACAGTGCTGCCCACCTCTCCACAAAGGAAAGTGCTGCCCACCTCTCCAGTGCTGCCCACCTCTCCACAAAGGAAAGTGCTGCCCACCTCTCCACAAAGGGAAAGTACTGCCCACCTCTCCACAAAGAAAAGGTGCTGCCCACCTCTCCACAAAGGGAAAGTGCTGCCCACCTCTCCACAAAGAGAAAGTGCTGCCCACCTCTCCACAAAGGAAAGTGCTGCCCACCTCTCCACAAAGAGAAAGTGCTGCCCACCTCTCCACAAAGGAACAAAGTGCTGCCCACCTCTCCACAAAGAAAAGTGCTGCCCACCTCTCCACAAAGGGAAAGTGCTGCCCACCTCTCCACAAAGGGAAAGTACTGCCCACCTCTTCACAAAGGGAAAGTGCTGCCCACCTCTCCACAAAGGGAAAGTGCTGCCCACCTCTCCACAAAAGGAAAGTGCTGCCCACCTCTCCACAAAGAGAAAGTGCTGCCCACCTCTCCACAAAGGGAACGTGCTGCCCACCTCTCCACAAAGAGAAAGTGCTGGCCACCTCTCCACAAAGAGAAAGTGCTGCCCACCTCTCCACAAAGGGAATGTGCTGCCCACCTCTCCACAAAGAGAAAGTGCTGGCCACCTCTCCACAAAGAGAAAGTGCTGCCCCTCTCTCCAGAAAGGGAAAGTTCTGCCCACCTCTCCACAAAGAGAAGGTGCTGCCCACCTCTCCACAAAGGGAAAGTGCTGCCCACCTCTCCACAAAGGGAAAGTACTGCCCACCTCTCCACAAAGAAAAGGTGCTGCCCACCTCTCCACAAAGGGAAAGTGCTGCCCACCTCTCCACAAAGGGAAAGTGCTGCCCCTCCTCTCCACAAAGGGAAAGTTCTGCCCACCTCTCCACAAAGAAAAGGTGCTGCCCACCTCTCCACAAAGGGAAAGTGCTGCCCACCTCTCCACAAAGGGAAAGTGCTGCCCACCTCTCCACAAAGAGAAAGTGCTGCCCACCTCTCCACAAAGGGAACGTGCTGACCACCGCTCCACAAAGAGAAAGTGCTGCCCACCTCTCCAGAAAGGGAAAGTTCTGCCCACCTCTCCACAAAGAGAACGAGCTGCCCACCTCTCCACAAAGGGAACGTGCTGCCCACCTCTCCACAAAGGGAAAGTGCTGCCCACCTCTCCACAAAGAGAAAGTGCTGCCCACCTCTCCACAAAGAGAAAGTGCTGCCCACCTCTCCAGAAAGGGAAAGTACTGCCCACCTCTCCACAAAGAAAAGGTGCTGCCCACCTCTCTGCAAAGGGAAAGTGCTGCCCACCTCTCCACAAAGGGAAAGTACTGCCCACCTCTCCACAAAGGGAACGTGCTGCCCACCTCTCCACAAAGAGAAAGTGCTGGCCACCTCTCCACAAAGAGAAAGTGCTGCCCCTCTCTCCAGAAAGGGAAAGTTCTGCTCACCTCTCCACAAAGAGAAGGTGCTGCCCACCTCTCCACAAAGGGAAAGTGCTGCCCACCTCTCCACAAAGGGAAAGTACTGCCCACCTCTCCACAAAGAAAAGGTGCTGCCCACCTCTCCACAAAGGGAAAGTGCTGCCCACCTCTCCACAAAGGGAAAGTGCTGCCCACCTCTCCACAAAGGGAAAGTACTGCCCACCTCTCCACAAAGAAAAGGTGCTGCCCACCTCTCCACAAAGGGAAAGTGCTGCCCACCTCTCCACAAAGGGAAAGTGCTGCCCACCTCTCCACAAAGAGAAAGTGCTGCCCACCTCTCCACAAAGGGAACGTGCTGACCACCGCTCCACAAAGAGAAAGTGCTGCCCACCTCTCCAGAAAGGGAAAGTTCTGCCCACCTCTCCACAAAGAGAACGAGCTGCCCACCTCTCCACAAAGGGAACGTGCTGCCCACCTCTCCACAAAGGGAAAGTGCTGCCCACCTCTCTGCAAAGGGAAAGTGCTGCCCACCTCTCCACAAAGGGAAAGTACTGCCCACCTCTCCACAAAGGGAACGTGCTGCCCACCTCTCCACAAAGAGAAAGTGCTGGCCACCTCTCCACAAAGAGAAAGTGCTGCCCCTCTCTCCAGAAAGGGAAAGTTCTGCCCACCTCTCCACAAAGAGAAGGTGCTGCCCACCTCTCCACAAAGGGAAAGTGCTGCCCACCTCTCCACAAAGGGAAAGTACTGCCCACCTCTCCACAAAGAAAAGGTGCTGCCCACCTCTCCACAAAGGGAAGGTGCTGCCCACCTCTCCACAAAGGGAAAGTGCTGCCCACCTCTCCACAAAGGGAAAGTGCTGCCCACCTCTTCACAAAGGGAAAGTCCTGCCCACCTCTCCACAAAGGGAAAGTGCTGCCCACCTCTCCACAAAGGGAAGGTGCTGCCCACCTCTCCACAAAGAGAAAGTGCTGCCCACCTCTCCACAAAGGGAACGTGCTGCCCACCTCTCCACAAAGAGAAAGTGCTGCCCACCTATCCAGAAAGGGAACGTGCTGCCCACCTCTCCACAAAGGGAACGTGCTGCCCACCTCTCCACAAAGGGAACGTGCTACAGCATAACACAAACACACACGCACACACACACACAAACCCCCAGCCCTCCTGTCAGACTGGTGAAGTGGACCTATGGTGTCCAGGCCGCAGCAGACAGACAGTTGTGTTTATGGAATGGGTCAGTGTTCCGCATATGGCCAGCGTGTTAAAATACACATGGCTCCTGCCACAGCTTCTAAAAATGTATTGCGGCTGTCTGTACATCCAGGAATAAAATAAACTCTGAATGTTTCAGCAAGTGGCACTGAGGATTTAATGATTGAGTATTTGAAACTATGGTCAGATTTGTACATGAAAAAGCAAGAAAGAACACGCCTTTAAAAGTCCAAAGATATTGGGTTGGACGTCAGTAATATACAGAGAGCTGTTTGAGTTGGCAGAGCGGGATGAGCAGATTTGCCTTGGATAAGTGTGTGTCACACGCCATCTCAGAGACTAGCAGGGGTGCAGTATAAGCCATAGGAACTGGTGGTGAAACTAAACACATGCAATGACAGCCACAGGCAGTCCACGCCAGCCAAAGAGTCTTAACTCCCAAACCCCAGCCTGAAGGGGGAGAGCTACAGGGCTTCTGATACCTGGAGTAAAGCAGCAGAAATATAGCAATACCTTCCCCTTCAAAGCAAACCATGATGTACCACTAAATTCAGATTATTTTCTATGTACACTGTTGCTTATTTCTCTTGGCTGAATAGTGTCTCTACTCTGACTCCACCAAGCTTACTGACTGAGTCGTTCTGCCTAGCTAGCTAATAGGTAGGTTGCCGACTGACTGACCTTGGGGTTTATATTAGAAGGCTCACTAGATTGTGAACACACAATGAACAACGTCGACCAGAGAAGACTACTTAACTCTGGCTGCTGTGGTCTTCACACTATCATTGGAATTCCCACACCAGCCAAAGACAAATGTGCATCCGAAATGGAACCCTATTCACTATTGGTGCTTCCCTATAGGGTGCACTACTTTTGACCAGAGCCCTATGAGCACTGGTCAAAAGTAATGCATTATAAATGGAATAGGAGTGCCATTTCGGAAGTAGACAAAAGCCTTTACCAGGATACTGTACAGTCTTGTAGGAAGTGGTAGTCAAGTGTGAACTAGAGGTCATATACTGTAGGCATCATGGCGTGATGTTTTGGGTACAGTTCCTCTGACTGACACCCTGTCTGTACCATCAGGGGTGGTTATGGGTAATATAGCGGGACCTGCGGCAGGAAGGCTAACCGTGTCCACCTCTCAGCAGACTGAGCCTGTCCAGCACCCTGTAGTAGCCTGTGGGTAATATCCAACAATAATTCCATCTCCCATTGGCCAATGAAAAGCCTCACCCACTGGGCTCTGGTTTTTCCACTCCCCTGGTCTCGGATCATGGGGCTAGGCATTGTGGGTATGTTGAGGGAGGGTGGGGATGTGAGGGTGTGGGGTAAGAGTGGGGTCGGCATATAAAAACATATGTAATGAGAAAACATGTGGCGTCGAGTGACTATTGGAAGTCATCAACAACAGAAAATAATAATTCAATGGTAAAAAAAACACAAAAACAACTGAAGCCATCTTTTCGTGGCTGGGAGACCACTGTCATCATGTCTCAGGAATTAGGCAAACATATGCTGGTCTGCTGCTGTTGAAACCGAGGCGCCTCGCTCAGGCTGTGGTTTGGGAACATGAAAGGGTTTGTGGGATGAGCAGGAGGTCTGGCCCTAATTCAGGGCCTTTTTGCAAGGGAATCTGGCAGCACACTCCGATTGTGGGACCGAGAGAAGGAATTTGGTTACATATTCCAGCAGGGACCACAAGCTCCAAACAAACCTAACCAACAGGCTGCTGACAAAACCATTCTGTCCGCATAGAAAACCCCCCTCCTCCCTCTGGGGCCGGGGAGGGGACGCTTCCCCACCTGACCCACCCCCTGGGGAGGCTGTGGAACAGGGGGACATGGAGAGGGGTGGAGGGGAGCTGGATGGGGGAGACAAGGGGAGGGGAAGAGAAGAGGAGTAAGGCTCCCAGAGCTGGAGCCCCCTCTCCTCCCTGCCTGTGGGGAGCGTAGCCCAGAGTCACAGCAAGCACAGCCCACAATGCTGGCTGATCTGGCAGATTTCTCTCTTATTTGGCCGGGGTGTCTGAAAAACAAAGCAGGGCTTTTGTTTTCTTTTATAGCAGCCAATGAAACTGTTAAATATCTATCATCAAGAAGTTACACAGAGGTCAGATCCATGATGTGCTGGGAGGAAAAAGGAGTATAGGAGAACAATTAACAGGTCACTATAATCCCCTGTATAGAGCTTTACAGGGGATAAACAGAGCATGGTTTCATTGAAACTTGAGCAACTCTGCAAATTAGATGAAACCGGTCTGTGCTTCCATGCATAATTGGGCAGTTAGCTAGTGCAATGTATATCCAGACTCCACATAGACACAAACCCATCTTGATCACTTTCCAAAACATAGGCATTTCTTGTGTATTCTGGCAGGGGAATTTCCATTAATCGTGTCTCAGTTTAGGCTACATATGATTATGGTCTGCTGTTTACAAGAGATGTCTCTGTTGTAGTGTTTGTGTGTGTGTCCCAAACGGCACCCTATTCCCTTGTCAAAATTAGTGCACTATATAGGGAATAGGGTGCCATTTGGGACGCATACTCTCATAGTTGGAGATGGTGGCGGAGCCCATAACTGAACACCCATTTATTGAAAGGTTTGTCATCGCCTGTGACTAGGGACACATGGACCAGAGCTGATGAGTGAAAAAATATTCACATCTAAAGTCCTTGTAATTGTATAACTTCTAGGTTTCTCTGTATTGAGTGTCAAGGGAGTCTCCGTTGTTGTTGGAGCATCCAGGGAAAGTATTCCTAAAACCCTGGCCAACATGTCTAGTAATATCACACCCAACCAGTGGGAGGCAGCATAGACTGGCAGATAATGTGGTTTGAAAAAGGACACACACACACACACACACACCCATACATACACACATACACTCCCTTCCTTTCTTCCTCCCAAACACATGTACATAAAAACATACACACACATACACCAACACACACACTTCCACACGCAGGGCCAGCTAAGCAGTGGTTGAGCAGGTGACTAAAGAGAAGAACAGGACACATCTGGAGTCCAGATTAGAGCAGATCAGATGGCCAGTGGCAGAGAGGAGGAGGAGCATGCAGACTGAGACCAGTGGATCAGTGACCAGGCTGAGACCAGTGGATCAGTGACCAGGCTGAGACCAGTGGATCAGTGACCAGGCTGAGACCAGTGGATCAGTGACCAGGCTGAGGCCAGTGGATCAATGACCAGGCTGAGACCAGTGGATCAGTGACCAGGCTGAGACCAGTGGATCAGTGACCAGGCTGAGACCAGTGGATCAGTGACCAGGCTGAGACCAGTGGATCAGTGACCAGGCTGAGGCCAGTGGATTAGTGACCAGGCTGAGACCAGTGGATCAGTGACCAGGCTGAGACCAGTGGATCAGTGACCAGGCTGAGGCCAGTGGATCAGTGACCAGGCTGAGACCAGTGGATCAGTGACCAGGCTGAGGCCAGTGGATCAGTGACCAGGCTGAGACCAGTGGATCAGTGACCAGGCTGAGGCCAGTGGATCAGTGACCAGGCTGAGGCCAGTGGATTAGTGACCAGGCTGAGACCAGTGGATCAGTGACCAGGCTGAGGCCAGTGGATCAGTGACCAGGCTGAGACCAGTGGATTAGTGACCAGGCTGAGGCCAGTGGATCAGTGACCAGGCTGAGACCAGTGGATCAGTGACCAGGCTGAGGCCAGTGGATCAGTGACCAGGCTGAGGCCAGTGGATCAGTGACCAGGCTGAGACCAGTGGATCAGTGACCAGGCTGAGGCCAGTGGATCAGTGACCAGGCTGAGACCAGTGGATCAGTGACCAGGCTTGAGACCAGTGGATCAGTGACCAGGCTGAGGCCAGTGGATCAGTGACCAGGCTAAGACCAGTGGATCAGTGACCAGGCTGAGGCCAGTGGATCAGTGACCAGGCTAAGACCAGTGGATCAGTGACCAGGCTGAGGCCAGTGGATCAGTGACCAGGCTGAGACCAGTGGATCAGTGACCAGGCTGAGGCCAGTGTATCAGTGACGAGGCTGAGGCCAGTGGATCAGTGACCAGGCTGAGGCCAGTGGATCAGTGACCAGGCTGAGACCAGTGGATCAGTGACCAGGCTGAGGCCAGTGGATCAGTGACCAGGCTAAGACCAGTGGATCAGTGACCAGGCTGAGGCCAGTGGATCAGTGACCAGGCTGAGGCCAGTGGCCAGGCAGAAAGCAGAGACATGTGGCAGGCAGAGACAGAGGGTTGTGTCCCAAATGGTACCCTATTCCCTATACAGTGCACTATTTTTTTACGAGGGCCCATAGGCAATAGGGTGCCATTTGGGATGCATACAATGACAGGGCAGTCAGTGGGGGAATGCACAGAGACCACATTCCCATTCTGATATACTGTATGTAATCCTCAGAGTGCCTCAGTACAGAGAAACAGTTTGGTTCTGGTTAGAGCCCATCACCCTTGGCTCTGTGTTCTCATCCCATTCTAATTACAACATAGCTGAGGCTCAGAGACCAGCAGGCAGGCAGGCAGCACTACTTCTGTTGTTGTTGCTGTTTGTTGACATTACGTAGCCTGTCCCCACAACAGGGCTGGTTAGTTGTCACACACACCCTCTAAACCACACACACCCTCTACACCACACACACCCTCTATACCACACACACATACAGCTGTCCACAGAATCATCAGCACAGGCCCTGGAGCTGCCACCAGACGAGCAGGAACAGAAATCCTGTCGTCTGTTTGGTGCCACTGAATGATGTGCACCACCACCATAACGTCCAAACAGACAAACAAATCACCATCATATACAAACAGGGAAGAAAAACTGATGCAGAGTCGTTTTGGATCGGAGTTGAGTGATAAAATGTCACCCTTCATGATTACGAAAGAAGCAATCGAATGACAAATAAATGGATTCAAATTGGAACTGATACAGCTATTTGTCAGATGTTGTTCAGCCATACCAACTGCCCTTCGGTGATCCCATTTAGCATAGAAAAAATATTAATTAGACAAAAGGATTTGATTGGAAATCATAAGCAGGGTCTTATTTCACATCTGTCAGTGAGGCCTTTGTCTAAACAGGATAAATCAAACATTCTCATGGGTGTTGTGCTGAAGAAACCTGTTCGCTGAATCAGTTTCACTGAATGGAAATTGAGAGTCAGCTATTTCACAAGGTTTCTGTACTAACGTGAAGCAATAAGAAATATTACTGAACAACTGATTGGCAAGAACTCATCAGTGATCAGCTAAAAATGTACATTAATCAAAATGAATTGTGCCCTTATTAAATCAGCAACTGTCACAATGTGCTTTTATAGTAATCCGGTCTTGACCCCAAAGAGCAAGAAAAACCCAGAGTAGAGACCTCGATAATAGCAACACATGTGTAGCTATATCAGAACTAAAAATACAACTGTGAGCGTCTGTCTCTACCTAAATACATAAGCGCCACCATTTTCGCTCTGTAATTTCATGTGAGCAATTAAAAACTCCTGTGCTGTCTTTCTCAGAGAGGTAATTTACTGAAACAACGCCTTAAATCAAGTGTTTCCTTCCCTGACAGACTCCTGTCTCCCTGAGGAATCTGGGATTCAAAACCACAGTCTGCAATCTATGTGTTATTTTCTCATCCCCAATCACATTTTATGTTCTATCTGTGACTAATTACTAGCAGCTAAAGGCGTTGGGATTCCCCTCAAATCACTGTCTGATGCTTTTGTGGTTCTATGTTTGGAATAACTGCTTCTCTTGCTCTTTTAATGACTTGTTGATTTAAAATAGAGAATGTAGAAACTTGGGTCAGATGCCAGAAAAGGGTCATGGTGGGTGTGCTCTTTTTAAAACTGCAGATCTATAATAAACATAACCATACGTTTACTATAGAATGTTGGTCAGGAGATTATTATGTCTACAGTTGCAATATATAGAAAGCAAATTGAAGAAATGACTCCATACCATGACATACATGACCTATTTTACCAAGATACACCCAGTGGTCAGTATATTAGGTACACCCATCTAGTACTGGGTCGAACCGCCTTTGTCTCCAGAACAGCCCGAATTCTTTGGGGCATGGATTCTACAACGTGTGGTGGTCAAACGTTGTTCATTTGACATCAACGGACCTAACGTGTGCCAGGAAAACATTCCCCACACCATTACACCACCACCACCAGCCTGCACTGTTGACACCAGGCAGGATGAGGCCATGGACTCTTTTTTTTAGCTGATAGGAGTTGAACCCGGTGTGGTCGTCTGCTGCAATAGCCCATCCGTGACAAGGACTGATGAGTTGTGCGTTCCGAGATGTCTTTCTGCACACCACTGTTGGTACCCCCCACGGGACATGCCCCACAGTTTGTGAACCACTGTTCTAGAGTACAGTATGTTCCTATTTCATAATGTTTCCTTGTTGATGTGGGTGTGAAACACCTTAGGAGACTGATGCACGTAACATTATTGTCTGGTGAGAATTGTATGATTCCTAAGTGAAAAACAGATGACTAATACCTCTCTTCACAGTGAAGCAGTGAATTATCAAGACAGGGTGTGTCATCTTATTGGCTGGTCCTTTCATCATGGCTTTTCCCCTCAACTTTCAGAGGAAATCTTATAGCAGGCCATCATCCTACTGTACCAGAGAACATCTCACAGTGGTGATTCTACCTATGAATATACTCTTGTATCTCAAATGATGCCCTATTCCGTATATAGTGCACTACTTTTGACCAGAGCCCTATACGCCCTGGGCAAAAGTAGTACACTATAAATGGAATAGGGTGTAATTTGGGATGCAGCCCTATGACCCACTTCAGGCGACATCAGAAGACATTAGTACTGGGCTTGTGGGTACAGTTGAAATACACAGCTGTCCTCTTTACCCTCTGGGAAATATCTAATCAGAAGGTGTTTAGGGCTCGCTGCACTCAAGTGAGACTGCCTGTGTGGGGTACTCCTGGCACCTCCCTGCTCACCCCTGGCCCTGCCTATGAAGTTATCACCTCTCTCACACAGCTGTTTCCTTACTCTGTCCTTGATGTCTGACCGGTCAAGGTCACACACGCACACACGCACGCACACCCACACGCACACATACACACACACACTTCATTATACAAAAACAACTTAAAAGAAATGGATCCGCTGCCACCACTTGTCATTCCTCCCTCTGGTAAATTGGTTGTTTTAATATTTTCTGGTGAGACTGGAACAATAAACTGTATATCTGGAAACATTTGCTGAAAGAAAGTGGTTGACCATAATTGAAACTCTATTTAAAGCACCTAACTCCAAACATTCAGAAAAAGTCAAAAATATGAAAAACACTACTATTTTTTTTGAACTCCTCGGCAAAACCCTAAGACGTAAACCACAATTAAAATGAAAAGTTCTGTTATTTTATGATAAGAGCAGCATTATATGTGGCCACCAAGCTCCCCCATTCACTTCTGATCAGCGGGCGGGTGGTGTTATTTTCCCCTCACACATGCCACACACACATGCACGCACACTGACACACCGACACACACACTGCGCTTTCTTTATTAGGAATAGAAAAAAAGGATCACTAATCTGTGCTCGGTTCAGACAGCGGACTCCCTCGGCACACACATCTGTGTACCAGCTGAGAGGAGAGCAGCCCTTCACATATCTAAGGCCCTGGGGTGCTTTGGCACAGCTCGGATAGTTGTCCTTTTTTACAAAAGACAAATAAGCAAAAACCCTTGGATGCTGCCCAAGAGCCCGTCTTTGACACAATGTTGAAATGGGGAGACTTGGCTCCCTGACTTGTTATCTACACGTGTGTGTGTGTGTGTGTGTGTGTGTGTCTGCACGTGTGTGTGTGTCTGTATGCCTATGTCTAAAACTGGGGCTGTTTACAGATGGCAGGCAGGCCGTGTTGTCGAGACGCTTGTTTTCAGTAACACTAATGCAGTCACACAATCTTTAATTAATCTGCTTCAGCACTTCAGCACAAAACAACATAATTTGCAAAACCACTTGATGGCTTCAAACAAAACGACCGGCTGGAGACTGGCTGCTTTGTGTCAGAAAAAGAACAGAAAGAGAGTGTGTGTGTGTGTACGGAGTGTTAGCTCAAGGTGTGTGGCAGGCTTCTGATTGGTTGCACAGCACATTTCCAGCGGTCACACTATTTGTTTGACATGGTGATGTCATCACAGATAGCTCTAATTACTGAGAATGTTCAGTCAAACATACGCCTGATAATGTTTATATGTCTTGTCCCTTCTCTTTCACTGAACTGCCTCATGCAGACCAGGCTAATTATGAACAAACTGCCTTGTGTTAACATCTGGGAGAAGGCTGTTATACTGTATGGGAGATAATGTGTCAGTTACTGTCAGTCTTTACTTATCCTACAAGATCATCAATGAGCCAGGATCACCATAAAAGGGTATAGATGATGTAAACAATGACATTGAAGTTCATAGTGGTGAGTGAGAGGTGGTGGTGACCAGGATGATGATGATGCTGAAGACAATGACTGTATATGTGAACGGACAAAGCCATTGATCATGTGACACCATTCATTCCTATGTGAAGACTCAACAGCACAATGAAGCCGGTTAAGATGGCGTCTCATGGAGACATAACATGCGCAGTTTGAGCTACTCCAAGAAGTGACAATGTATGCTAGCCCAGCATTGGTTAGCTCAAGTTAAAGGCCGACTGGGGTACTGCAGGTTGCAATTAGCAACTAAATTATACTTGGAACTTCTTCTATGTGCGATTTTAAAATAATCGATTCAAGGA
The DNA here is from genome assembly GCF_034236695.1 of Oncorhynchus nerka. Classification (NCBI taxonomy): domain Eukaryota; kingdom Metazoa; phylum Chordata; class Actinopteri; order Salmoniformes; family Salmonidae; genus Oncorhynchus; species Oncorhynchus nerka. The sequence continues at coordinate 82,572,924 of NC_088423.1, forward strand.
CATACATCTGGTGTATTAGAAATTTGTTTTTTATTTACACGAAGATTGACCTTTTTTCATTCACTATAATGAGGGATCCGATTTTCTGCTAACAATGCCTGCAGTACCGCGGTCGGCCTTGAACTTCCGTGGCTTCTAAGAGAGGTGGCAGTTGTTCTCCTCTGGTTGAAGACAATGACAATGTCATCTTTATCCTTTAAGATAAACCTTAAGAACTTGTATCATTTTATTAATGAACGTTACTTGGTAAGATATTTTATTCTTTTTACGGTTTCCTCCCTATTGATGAGATGTATTTGAGATATTTTGTTTAAATGTTATAAACTTGTGCATATTTAGTTTTCATGTATTTTCAAGAGGACCACAATGGAAATACATTTTAAAACTTTTTTGTATCATCCTCAATCATTTTTATGACATTGTACTGTATCGACATGTGTGGTTGTATTTTGTTGAAAATCTCAGCTAATGAGGCAACACACACAGAAATCACAAGGTTCTAAGTGTTTCAAATCCGTCTGCAACAACAACAACAACACACAAATGGAACACAAGTTCAATTGGAACAAGGTGTATTTGGGATCCTACATCAAAGTCTATTTAATGGGCTTAGGATACCCAGAAGCTGCTGCCTTTCTCAAGCCAAACCAAACAGACAACTAAACAGATGCTGTGGAAGGTCTGAGAAGTGTTCTCTTTATGTTTCATACACAGTGCAAAGAGACCAGGCCACTCCACCCAACTAACCAATTATTCTATTATACTGTTAGACCAACTCCCGGGTTCAAATTAGGGGGAACAGGGTGGAACAGGACTCATCACCTTAGTATGAGAGCCAGCATATGGTACTGAACAGATCTTTGACCTACTCATTTTTGGGTACAGCTCGTCTGTCCAGAAACTCCTAATTCAACCCCTAACTTCGGGCAGAGGTGACAGATATTGGATATGTATAAACACAGACTTCAATTTCTTGCAGTTGAATATGATTGAAAGTGAAGGAGGGGTCACTACGTAGATGTAGGAAGCTCTGGATTCAGTGTGAAATATACCTTTCACCACAAGCACACTCCGCAAATGACAACGTGTGAAAGATTAAAAATATATGAATAAATAAAATTCACTGTAAATTATTTATGTACACAATGGGTGTGCTAGTCAGATTCCTAGTCAACTGCCAAAAATGCCAGTCTCACACCCACTGTTCACTATCTATGGATTTACAGAACATATGGAATACAGATGTAGGATCTTAATTTGAGCCAGTTTTCTACAGCAGGAAAATAATCCTGCAGAAACAGGATGTGGATTATAATTAATGGACATTTTTGTAGGGGTTGATACATTTTTCATAAGGGAAAATCAAGTCTGACATTTCAAAGTGGAAATCACAAACTTCAGAAGCCTTTTAAACCTCAAATATACACTACAAGTTGTAAATGTCCTACAACAGGGTGGCCAGACTAAGATCCTACATCTGTGACATAATCTACAATTCACAGCATTAGAAGACGTCTTGCTACAAGTCAACCTTGCTGTAGGAGATTGAGTAGGAGCTATGACTGATCTATAAGCATACCAAGACACTCTGAGCAGCATGTCCTAAAATAGAGAACCACCAATAAGACCCAAACCTGGTCCCAGTGACTGCCTGACTCAGGGGAAAAACATGCACATTAAAGACTAGAAAAGCGCTAATAAAAATCCCCTAATGTTAAACAGTCCCCTTCAAAGGGATCGCTCCCAATATCTGTTGAACTTTTACATATCATATTAATATGCAATTTCAGCCATTGTTCACTTAGGGTCTGTTTGATCTGCATGGAGGCTATATCTCTACGGGTAATGGGAATGATGATGAGGAAGGTTGGGACTTTATTAACACAGTTAGGAACAGGTGAGGTTAAGGGTCACGTCAGGACATTGTGTCTACCTCATTGGACCTCATTCGGTTTTCATTAAATTCTTATATTTTCTATATCCTATGTATTATAATTTGAATATTTTACACAGACATCTTTATTAGAGTGAAGCTCAATCTCAGACAGTGATTTGTGTCAGACTGAACAAACGCAGGATTAGGTCTAAGCACCAGGTTGGCTGTGAGTGATAAAGTACGCCTACACATATCCCACCAAAAAAGGAGTCATCTTCTGTCCCCCAAAAAGGATTTCCTCTCAAGATGAGAGAGCACAAGACAAGGACACACACACACACACAGAGGATGTAGCTAGCTATGCTTCCGCATATATCCATTTTTATAATGTATTTCAGCCTGACATTGTGCATGAGATTTAAACAGGGGCTCTTTTGTATGTTAAACTTCACTTTTAATGGGTTTCCTATAAAACTGTTCCGTGATCATGGTATTCAAATCACAGCAATAGCAGAGTGCTTCCCTTCCTCTGTACGGGTGTCTGGAAATGATCCCGGCCAGAGAAGTGTACCACATCTTAGACTAGGGCTGCACGCTCTCTCTGTTCACTAACAATGGCGCTTTTTCCTGCGGGCACTATGTGATCATTTATAGAGGCTTAATCAACATGTATTGAATGGTGTATGTACTTTGTGAATCATTTTTATAGGGCCCTGCCTTCACTTTAAGCCCTGGCCAAGAGGTTAGCGATGGTTTTAACACCATACCAGCTAATGGAGGGCCACCGAAGCATTCAAAGAGAAAAGCTTTAGTTATAAAGTCTCCAAGCTCCCTTTAGGGGTTCAAGCATCATTCTCATTTATATGATGATGAAGAAAAGAGGGTAGATAAATGCCAGCTACTGGCAGGGACTTAATGATGCCCTTTCCCTTTCAATATGCATAAGAAATAGAAGCTGTGGTATTATTGGTATAGCAAAGTAAAATAGTGGACGAGGTATACGTAGGCCCAGAGCCATGTATTAAAATGTATGCATTCATTTCTCTAAACACATGGCTCTGTGTAGACCTATTCTTACATGACTGTTCTAATATGAAGCAGAAATATGAGAATTTTCCTACATGTCCTGGATTGGTCAACACAGATCAACTGTGTGCTGAAGGTGATGGAGTCAACATGGATAAACTCATGAATTATATTGAGGAAAAGGTCTGAAGATATTTCCTCCACTCTATACTATATCTCCATCTTCTTTCACGTTATCTACACTAGCTACCGATCATTCAAATTTAGAGCGCTATACCACAGGCCCTTTTTAATGTATGCCGCAGGCACTGTATTGTTCATGTACACACGTAACCCAACTAATAGGCCACCCTGTCGGAGCCAGCCAGGTACCCTAGTGCTACAAAGGGATTGTCTAGGGGTGATGTGGGGTTGCTTCAAAGAGGTGAGAAAAGCAATAGAAAAGGGCGGAATGTAAAAAGTCAGCAAGAAAAGAAAATCTCTTTTGAAAGGGGACGTAATCTTTTGGAGGACTCCCGCGCGGAACCTAAATAATACATCTCAGGTTTTGATATAACTATTACTGCCTGTGAAGAGTCCTTTGATGTTAATTGAAACCACTGGGCAGCAATCTGCTTTATAGCACTGACAAATAGCAGTTTCCTAAGGCTTATCATTGACAGGGAAGGCACATACTTGCTCCATATGCTCATTCAATACAAATACAAATCAAAAACCACTCTCTTCTTTATGGATACTGGATGCACCACAATATGCTTAAGGATAGTTACTGGCAGGAGGTTGTGGTGGGGAAATATGCCTTTGCTATGCCTAAATGTACCTTGAGTGAAGTTCACGTATGGTACTGGAGTCTGGACAACTCACGACGCATATTGTTTGCAGTTTTTCCAGTCGTTTTTTCTTCCTGCCTTTCTTCTAGAAACCAAAAGGACAATTTGATAATGCAATAATAACGTGTAGGTGGCCCAATATAAACCTCCACAGAGGAAACATATCATTATTCACATAGGAGCCTGTCTCTACTGAAGTATATTTGTGATTTTTTTCAGACCAAATGATAATTTGAGGCATGGGGAGACATAGGGAGAGCTGACTGCAGGGGCTTTAGGGTTGGTAGTTCTGGTTTTAATACAGACAGCACACAATGGTTTCTGTCTTCCTTCCTTTAATATGCTCAACTAACATTTCTGGCACAGCACTTTCCTCACCTTTGATTTCTACCCAGATTTTTTAATACATTCATTATATCACTAAAAAGAAGCCTTGTCAAAGGGGTCGTCCAGAGCTGATGCAATGTGCAATAACAGAAAACATCCCCCATCCCATCGTGAGCATATCAGCCAGAGCATAGAAAGAAAAGAGGGATATACAGTATGATGAGGTACAGGAGTTCAAATTTAGTTTTCAGTTTTTTCTACCACAGCTGAGAGTGTACAGTGATGCCCTTCCCCTGTGCTGTGCAGTGATGCCCTTCCCCTGTGAGATGGACATCAGAGGAGAGGTGGGGAGTAAATAGCCTGATTGGCTACATGACAAATGACCGTTATTGTTGGGAGGCTGTAAATTGTCTGTTTTACCATGAAGGACCTGAGCATTAGGATCAGTTCCAATGCCCCCGCTGTGCTGTTCCAATCTGACAAATATGTGACCCCCCACACACACACACACAATCTGACTAGGAAAAATGAGACGTGGAGTCAGAGATCCCTTCTGCTTGTCTTTGAAATGTTTTTCATCCAGAGATATGATTGACAGGGGTAGTATGTGAAAGGTAGTTTAACAGACATGAGGAACATAATGATGGATTGGGTTGATGGTGGAAAGACAGGGGTTTGGGACATTACAGTTAAAAGGGATATTTATAACATATATAACAAATGTTCTCTCTATTAGCTCTGTCCTAAACCCTCCTATATGCCCCCATATGTTTATGTTCTAATATGCACGTGGATCCAGTTTTGTCAAAGTGTTTCCAAATATATTTATAGAGAGAGGAAATGTAGGTTATAAATAGGAATCAAAAGGACCATTTTCTGTTTATTGCCAAAGGATGCCAGAGACACCAACACATTTGAAAGCAGGACAGCTTTTGAGCTTTTTACAAGACAGGTGAATGGAACATGTGTTAAATCATTGTGCCCGGGTCACTTAGTTCAGCTCTACCATAAAAGGAAAGAGATTACAAAGGAAACTAATGAAGACACTGATCAAAGTCTGTAATGGTAATACAAAGCAGGTGTTTCCAACCTTGCAGCCCCCCCCCCCCCCCGTGTGTGTGTGTGTGTGTGTGTGTGAAGCAGCGCATGTCTTTCACATATGTGCTGTCTTTGATAAGAATAACAGACAGAGCACATTTCAACACTATTCACAGTATGTTACAAGGTATTTGGTTGAACCCAAGGTAGAGGGCATTTTGTCTGCATGTGATACCATACATAAATGCTCCCATACTGTATACAGCATGTTTATGGTTTGCTTTCACAATTGGTGGTGAGTAGAAAGTGATGTGTGTCTGTCTATGTCGAGGCAGCCAATATATTTTCGCAGCAAAGCACCTGGATATGAGATGGAAGAGTTGAAAGAGTCTTGGCAGTGTTGGAGTCTTGGAGCATGTTCAAAGCATGATTGCTATTTTTACACAAGTTACAAAACGCTGCTTTTGATTTAGGCTACACAAGAAAAAACCCAAGCAGCAAAAAAAAAGTTAAAACTGCCCAAACCTTTTTCTATTTCTTATAAAATCTCATTGTAATGTATTGGCTAGGCCTATTCGAAAATATAAAAGTGACAATGTCACAACATGTGGAAATACATTTCATTGAAGTTTACCTTTATTATTATTTCAGCTACTTTATTCGTTTTAAATTGATCCACGTGCTGTATTATTTTGTGTTTTAAACCATTGTTTTGCCATGTTGAATTGCTAAAGCACTTGTTTGCATTTTAGATTGAACGCGCTCGTCGACATCAAAAGAGCAGCTGCGAGATTTACCATATTTATACAATTATCTCAACGCTATTTTAAGGATGGTATGGTTTACATATGATTTGAAGATCTAGTATTATTGTAGCTGCTGTGCGCACTACGCAGCAAGAATCCCCATCCGGCTGAGTCAAATTACGCTGGAACGTATTTCCTCTGTTCCGTGCTTCGGGATATGAAGTTTTCCATTTTCATTCGAAGCAAATGAATGCTAGATTGTGATCAGAAAGGTACTCTTTCATAACCCCTCTTTGTATCTAGATTATTATTACACGGCACCCGTTCATTTTATATGCTCTGTTTATTTAACAGAGCTATAAGTTGTATTGTAATTATTCTGTTGGAACTACAACTACCAAGATGCGCTGCAGTGAACGCGAGTGTGTAAACACAACTCTAGGAAACATGAAACGATCGGGTGGCAGTGAGAGCGAGAAGAGAAGAAAGGTATTCATAGCGTTATTCTCCCTTAGCTCTGGCAAATACACAGTGGACTCGTTCTCTCAGAACTTTATGTTCCAAATGCGGTGATGCTTGGGTCATTTTGAAGGCTGGAAAGTTGCAGTTGTCTATGTAGCTACACATCAGCCTGCATGATTTCTGGCTTTATTGTGGTTTCCTCTTCATTCACCTACAATGGAGCATCGCTGTTATTAACAGCTTTATCGTTACAGATAGGCCTACACTGTTTTTGCTTTCAGTATTACAGTTTAGACATGGGTGTAGACTGTGCTACAATAAACTGATTGGATCGCTATGAAGGCTCGAATATTTATTTAGACACGTTGCATGGTAAAAGTCCCCTATATTTTAGATTTTCAAGTCATACTCCCTCAATCAGAATAATCTTACTCCAAAATTGTATGGGGGAACGTAAGTGACTGCAGTGTGTTCTTAAACTATCCTGTGAGTTGGAGGAGAGCAGCTTCTGGCTGTGTGCGAGTGGTACAATTCTATTGCAGGTAATAATTATAGGCTCATCTCTCAAACGCAAAGGACTATGATTGCTGCTGGATTGTCCTGGGATGCTGTTCAAAACAATGAATAGTAACAGCATTGACTGGCGTTTGTGTAAAAATCTGATTGAGAATGAAATAGTTGATCAAAGTAAAGGTGTGACATTTTGGGCATACCCAGGCTTTATAGTAGGTAGCAGACCCAGGCTTTATAGTAGGTAGCATACCCAGGCTTTATAGTAGGTAGCAGACCCAGGCTTTATAGTAGGTAGCAGACCCAGGCTTTATAGTAGGTAGCAGACCCAGGCTTTATAGTAGGTAGCAGACCCAGGCTTTATAGTAGGTAGCATACCCAGGCTTTATAGTAGGTAGCAGACCCAGGCTTTATAGTAGGTAGCAGACCCAGGCTTTATAGTAGGTAGCAGACCCAGGCTTTATAGTAGGTAGCAGACCCAGGCTTTATAGTAGGTAGCAGACCCAGGCTTTATAGTAGGTAGCAGACCCAGGCTTTATAGTAGGTAGCAGACCCAGGCTTTATAGTAGGTAGCAGACCCAGGCTTTATAGTAGGTAGCAGACCCAGGCTTTATAGTAGGTAGCAGACCCAGGCTTTATAGTAGGTAGCAGACCCAGGCTTTATAGTAGGTAGCAGACCCAGGCTTTATAGTAGGTAGCAGACCCAGGCTTTATAGTAGGTAGCATACCCAGGCTTTATAGTAGGTAGCAGACCCAGGCTTTATAGTAGGTAGCAGACCCAGGCTTTATAGTAGGTAGCAGACCCAGGCTTTATAGTAGGTAGCAGACCCAGGCTTTATAGTAGGTAGCATACCCAGGCTTTATAGTAGGTAGCAGACCCAGGCTTTATAGTAGGTAGCATACCCAGGCTTTATAGTAGGTAGCAGACCCAGGCTTTATAGTAGGTAGCAGACCCAGGCTTTATAGTAGGTAGCATACCCAGGCTTTATAGTAGGTAGCAGACCCAGGCTTTATAGTAGGTAGCATACCCAGGCTTTATAGTAGGTAGTAGGCAGACCCAGGCTTTATAGTAGGTAGCAGACCCAGGCTTTATAGTAGGTAGCATACCCAGGCTTTATAGTAGGTAGCATACCCAGGCTTTATAGTAGGTAGCATACCCAGGCTTTATAGTAGGTAGCAGACCCAGGCTTTATAGTAGGTAGCAGACCCAGGCTTTATAGTAGGTAGCAGACCCAGGCTTTATAGTAGGTAGCATACCCAGGCTTTATAGTAGGTAGCATACCCAGGCTTTATAGTAGGTAGCAGACCCAGGCTTTATAGTAGGTAGCAGACCCAGGCTTTATAGTAGGTAGCAGACCCAGGCTTTATAGTAGGTAGCATACCCAGGCTTTATAGTAGGTAGCAGACCCAGGCTTTATAGTAGGTAGCATACCCAGGCTTTATAGTAGGTAGCATACCCAGGCTTTATAGTAGGTAGCAGACCCAGGCTTTATAGTAGGTAGCATACCCAGGCTTTATAGTAGGTAGCAGACCCAGGCTTTATAGTAGGTAGCATACCCAGGCTTTATAGTAGGTAGCATACCCAGGCTTTATAGTAGGTAGCATACCCAGGCTTTATAGTAGGTAGCATACCCAGGCTTTATAGTAGGTAGCATACCCAGGCTTTATAGTAGGTAGCAGACCCAGGCTTTATAGTAGGTAGCAGACCCAGGCTTTATAGTAGGTAGCAGACCCAGGCTTTATAGTAGGTAGCAGACCCAGGCTTTATAGTAGGTAGCATACCCAGGCTTTATAGTAGGTAGCAGACCCAGGCTTTAACTTGGCCAGGTCGCAGTTGTAAATGAGAACTTGTTCTCAACTAGCCTACCTGGTTAAATAAAATAATACAAAAAAATAGTAGGTAGCAGACCCCACTGCCGAAGAGGCCTGCTGTGATTAGTGGTGGTGTGTTCTGGTCTGGATGTGCTGTGTTTGTGGGTTGTGTAATTAGATGGAGAGAAATAGCAGGAAAGTAAAGGCTGTTCTGTTCTCCAGACCTCCCTAGCTACCCCTACTGCTGGGCCCATGCAGACTGCTCTGCTCAGGCTCATCCAGACCTCCTTAGCTACCCCTACTGCTGGGCCCATGCAGACTGCTCTGCTCAGGCTCATCCAGACCTCCTTAGCTACCCCTACTGCTGGGCCCATGCAGACTGCTCTGCTCAGGCTCATCCAGACCTCCTTAGCTACCCCTACTGCTGGGCCCATGCAGACTCCTCTGCTCAGGCTCATCCAGACCTCCTTAGCTACCCCTACTGCTGGGCCCATGCAGACTGCTCTGCTCAGGCTCACCCAGACCTCCTTAGCTACCCCTACTGCTGCGCCCATGCAGACTGCTCTGCTCAGGCTCACCCAGACCTCCTTAGCTACCCCTACTGCTGGGCCCATGCAGACTGCTCTGCTCAGGCTCACATTTACATTTACATTTAAGTCATTTAGCAGACGCTCTTATCCAGAGCGACTTACAAATTGGTGCATTCACCTTATGACATCCAGTGGAGCAGCCACTTTACAATAGTGCATCTAAATCTTTTAAGGGGGGGGGTGAGAAGGATTACTTTATCCTATCCTAGGTATTCCTTAAAGAGGTGGGGTTTCAGGTGTCTCCGGAAGGTGGTGATTGACTCCGCTGTCCTGGCGTCGTGAGGGAGTTTGTTCCACCATTGGGGGGCCAGAGCAGCGAACAGTTTTGACTGGCCTGAGCGGGAACTGTACTTCCTCAGTGGTAGGGAGGCGAGCAGGCCAGAGGTGGATGAACGCAGTGCCCTTGTTTGGGTGTAGGGCCTGATCAGAGCCTGGAGGTACTGAGGTGCCGTTCCCCTCACGGCTCCGTAGGCAAGCACCATGGTCTTGTAGCGGATGCGAGCTTCAACTGGAAGCCAGTGGAGAGAGCGGAGGAGCGGGGTGACGTGAGAGAACTTGGGAAGGTTGAACACCAGGCGGGCTGCGGCGTTCTGGATGAGTTGTAGGGGTTTAATGGCACAGGCAGGGAGCCCAGCCAACAGCGAGTTGCAGTAATCCAGACGGGAGATGACAAGTGCCTGGATTAGGACCTGCGCCGCTTCCTGTGTGAGGCAGGGTCGTACTCTGCGGATGTTGTAGAGCATGAACCTACAGGAACGGGCCACCGCCTTGATGTTAGTTGAGAACGACAGGGTGTTGTCCAGGATCACGCCAAGGTTCTTAGCGCTCTGGGAGGTCACCCAGACCTCCTTAGCTACCCCTACTGCTGGGCCCATGCAGACTGCTCTGCTCAGGCTCACCCAGACCTCCTTAGCTACCCCTACCCCTACTGCTGGGCCCATGCAGACTGCTCTGCTCAGGCTCACCCAGACCTCCTTAGCTACCCCTACTGCTGGGCCCATGCAGACTGCTCTGCTCAGGCTCATCCAGACCTCCTTAGCTACCCCTAGTGCTGGGCCCATGCAGACTGCTCTGCTCAGGCTCACCCAGACCTCCTTAGCTACCCCTACTGCTGGGCCCATGCAGACTGCTCTGCTCAGGCTCATCCAGACCTCCTTAGCTACCCCTACTGCTGGGCCCATGCAGACTGCTCAGGCTCATCCAGACCTCCTTAGCTTCCCCTACTGCTGGGCCCATGCAGACTGCTCTGCTCAGGCTCACCCAGACCTCCTTAGCTACCCCTACTGCTGGTCCCATGCCGACTGCTCTGTTCAGGCTCACCCAGACCTCCTTAGCTACCCCTACTGCTGGGCCCATGCAGACTGCTCTGCTCAGGCTCATCCAGACCTCCTTAGCTACCCCTACTGCTGGGCCCATGCAGACTGCTCTGCTCAGGCTCACCCAGACCTCCTTAGCTACCCCTACTGCTGGGCCCATGCAGACTGCTCTGCTCAGGCTCACCCAGACCTCCTTAGCTACCCCTACTGCTGGGCCTATGAAGACTGCTCTGCTCAGGCTCACCCAGACCTCCTTAGCTACCCCTACTGCTGGGCCCATGCAGACTGCTCTGCTCAGGCTCACCCAGACCTCCTTAGCTACCTCTACTGCTGGGCCCATGCCGACTGCTCTGCTCAGGTTCACCCAGACCTCCCTAGCTACCCCTACTGCTGGGCCCATGCAGACTGCTCTGCTCAGGCTCATCCAGACCTCCTTAGCTACCCCTACTGCTGGGCCCATGCAGACTGCTCTGCTCAGGCTCATCCAGACCTCCCTAGCTACTCCTACTGCTGGGCCCATGCAGACTGCTCTGCTCAGGCTCATCCAGACCTCCTTAGCTACCCCTACTGCTGGGCCCATGCAGACTGCTCTGCTCAGGCTCATCCAGACCTCCTTAGCTACCCCTACTGCTGGGCCCATGCAGACTGCTCTGCTCAGGCTCATCCAGACATGCGTTCAAATACTATTCAAAATCATTTCAAACACTTTGTCTGTGATTGAGCTTGACTGGCTTACTGGACCAATGTAATATTCCTAACACTGCAAGCCCCACCCATCTGGCACTCTAGGCAGGCTAGAGCAATCACTAAAAGTTTTTGAACGATTTCAAATAGTATTTGAACCCCGGTCTGCTCTCTCCAAGTCAGTCAGTCCCAGCAGCTCCCAGCCTTTGCCGTGCCACAGTCTGCCATGGCACATGTGTTTGGATCATGTCTGACAGCACAGAAACTATGTAGGACGTGGTTCCTCCTGTTTATGAAGAGCTGAGAGAGCGGCCATGGTGACCAGATGAGAGCGAGAACGCTCTCATGGGTGTAGGCAGCATAGAGCAGACACACACACTCACAGAGAGAGCAGACTCAGACCTAGCTAATGGTTCTGCTTCCTCTTTTAGACAAATAATAAAAGGATGATTGAGGAATGAGGACAAGGTGTTGTTATGGTAAAATGGCTGGAAGACCACAGAACAGACCCAAGTTAGAAGTGCTGCATTAATCCCAGTGGCTTGTTATAGGGCAGGGACACAGTGCAGTGGTTCAGTTTATCATGATATGTAATAACTGGGGATTTGGGGATATGACTGTAGTCTCATAAGTGAGTGTGTTTGCAGTTAGACTCAATCAGTGAGTTGTTTCCCCCTGTCATTTTGCTAGTTTAGTGAAGGCAAGCTATTTATCATGAAGGCCTACTGAACATAACTCCCAACCTGTTTTAAAAAGGCAGACTCTCAATTTAACCACATCCAATACAATGTGCAGGACAATAATGGCTTACCCATGTTTCTGAGAGCAGCACTGTTTGTCTGTCTCATCAACTAAAAAGCCGTAACTAATAGGCCTACTTGTAATATACTGTGATCAATAGCATGTTTTTCTGTCTCATCAACTAAAAAGCCGTAACTAATAGGCCTACTTGTAATATACTGTGATCAATAGCATGTTTTTCTGTCGCATCAACTAAAAAGCCGTAACTAATAGGCCTACTTGTAATATACTGTGATCAATAGCATGTTTTTCTGTCTCATCAACTAAAAAGCCGTAACTAATAGGCCTACTTGTAATATACTGTGATCAATAGCATGTTTTTCTGTCGCATCAACTAAAAAGCCGTAACTAATAGGCCTACTTGTAATATACTGTGATCAATAGCATGTTTTTCTGTCTCATCAACTAAAAAGCCGTAACTAATAGGCCTACTTGTAATATACTGTGATCAATAGCATGTTTTTCTGTCTCATCAACTAAAAAGCCGTAACTAATAGGCCTACTTGTAATATACTGTGATCAATAGCATGATTTTTCATGAATGCCAGCAGGTTATTGTAATCGAAATTCATGGTTTGAAACATGTCTATTATTTTAGAAATAAAGGTATATGGATGTTTATATACATGTCCTGTGTAAACTGAATATAAATGGAAATGACCCTCAACCTACTTTCTTGACGTTGTCTTTGACGATAGCTGCTGTCTATGTGATGACGTGTATAAAGTGTTGATGAAAAAGTGGAAATATATTTCCGGGTAATGTCAGGCTAAGTAATGACCACATAGGGTCACCAGATGTTGCGCTGAGGTCCTGGCTGAGCCCAGAACATCGCTCAGATCAGCCTCATTGGTTCCCTCTGGTTGTGGCAGCTAGTGCAAGCTGTTTAGGGTATTTCATTCCTCAACACTCATTAAAATGTTTTGTGTTTCCCTTGGCAATTCTGTTAAATGTTCAACTAGAGAGGTAAAAGCTGATTATGTGTCCACACATCCAGACATGGTTAATCAACCCCCCCCCCCCCCCCCCACACACACAAAATGTTACCCAGTGAATTAGTGTTAAGGTAACGATTTATGGCGACTAATGCCGGGTGTGCTGTCATGTCGGCTCTGGTTGTTTTTGCAAGAGGGGGTGTCACATTCAGCACCTTCATGACATTCAGCACCTTTCCCCTGCTCCGGCGGGCCCCCCCCCTTACCCACCGCTAACACACTGCTAGTTCTATTAATGAGCCAATAATGGAGAAATAGTGTTGGGAGCTGACATAAAACACACTTAGGAATACGTAAGGAGCACTAGGAGCCGGGCAGGGAACATAGAAGTAGGCTGCTGGAGATTTACATCCGGGCCTGGGGAAGGAGGACGAGAGAGAGAGGATATTTCTCCACTCCTCACTGCATGGCTCTCCCTCCCTGACTCAGACCCCCTCCAGCACGACGCGGTCCGTCCGGCTGAAAAAAAGGTTCCCTGGTAAAATAGGTATTTTGCTGTGGCTGATAATAGTACCATTACACTAATGGAGAGATCTGATGAAGGCACAGCCAGACATAAGGCCTGCTTTATTACCAGAGGGGGCCATTTCCTCCCTGCATTCCTAATGGCCTGAATGTATCACCCTGTATTGATCAGGCCATCATGCTGCTAATCCAACACAGAATTACTTATCGCTGTTGAGGTGTCGATCCGGCTCCTGACTCGGCCCCCTGGAGCCCCCCGGCCCTCGGCCTCTTGTGACTGCATGGGGACCGGCACTAACCCACCGTGGAGGCTGTTTATCCAGCTGTTGATTTAGGGCCGAGCAGGGATGATGACCGGGAGGTCTTCATTGGTTGGAGGGCTGGCCAGCTCAATCTGGGTGGGGGCTGCTTTGTTGAGGAAGAGGAGGGTCTGCTTACGGAGAGGCTTTGCTCAACAGCTTTGCTCTCATTTAATTAAGGAGCAGGGAATGATCTGGTTCCTCCCTCTTTATGGCCCTGTTGGTCACTGTAGAGCAGTGAAGGGAAAGCTGAGTGATGAGCCTGCTTGGTGTTGTCCTGGGTAATTGAGCTGTGCTGTAAATAAGAGCAGGCAGCTTCATCCAGATCCTCTATCTAGTGTCATCAGCACCACTGTCTCTTCACCATGAGGGAGACAGAGAGCTGGAGCCCAGTACTGCTACTCCTGATGATGATGATGATGGTCTGGCCTGATTACAGTCTCATGTCCCCTCTTTCATACGTCTTAACCACTGACAGCTAGGGCCTTCGTGCTTGAGGTGGCTGGAGATGAAATGCAGAGAATTTGTTTCAACAATATCCTCTCCAGCCCAGTGATACAGTCAAAACAGAGCTAGAGGCTACATGTAGAATTGAAACAATATGTGTGTTATTGACTATGAGTATGATTGAGAATGCTGCTGATCTATGCTATTACCATTACAAATGGAAAGGAGGTCAGGTAGCACAGAACGACCTGCTCAAGGCTTGTGACCTGTCATATCCTTGTTGCCCCCTCAGTAACTTAGCCCTTCTTAACCATTAGACTCCTCAGGCAATGGAAGGTATGGCATTTCCATGTCAGCATATCGCCTCTGCCCTCCCCAACCGGGCGTCACCTCTGGCCTCAGCTAATCAAAGAGTTTACCTTCAGGGGAGCATTTATCCACTCTTCATTAGGGACCATTCCTGTAGCCATAAAGATGTATTTATGTATCTGCTGTCGCACAGGGCCGGCTAGGGAAACTAGGTATCGATCGGGATATTTAGTCATTTATTTCTGCTTGGGCCATCAATATTGTGCAAACATCTGTCCATGCAAGTGGGCTTGACCTCAGCCCCAGACTCTGTTTTTAGTCCCATTGGAGTTCAATGATATACTATTCTGAAAAGTAAATCAATGAATGAATATGAAGTTTTGTGTGTAATGTAGTGCCTGTGCGGTGGGGTGGCAGTGGGCCCAGGGCCCCGGGTAGTTCATTGATCCGATATGAGAACGACGAGGAGGGTTGATTAGTCTGTGGCTATAAGCCCCCCCCCCCTCTTTATACCTTGTCTTAGTTATTGGAGCTTAGCCTGGATATATCTGGACTGTTTTTGTGTTGTTTACAGATCAGCTTGGTAAACCCAACCCAACACTACAGCCTTTAAGCCACATGCCTGGCAGTGGCAATGTGTCAGTGATGGAAGAGGGACTTGGGTTGCTATTGTTTTTTCCATTGTTTTTGCCAGCTACAGGGTTTCTTTGATCTCTTGGCAACAAAGAGCAAATTTATAGCACATTTTTATTTGCAGTAATGGCACTGACATGGAACCAGCTATCGTACCCTTTTCTGGGAGTTAGATACACTACTAACTGTTTATATCTGAAATATGGGTTCTCAGTAAGTAGTCCTACATCCCTGTCAACAGCTACACAGTGGTGCAGTATATAATATGGCTCTTCATGTGTAATGATCTAGATGTGTGTCTGCATACAGATCTCTTCTCTTATCCTGACCCCCTTTTATAGTGGTCTGCTTTAAATGTAGGACAATTTAAAGGTTCATGATGTCTACATTTGGTTTGCATCTGGGAGGATATCAACTTTTACAGCCCGGCCTGGCTGCTCTCTCTGTGGTGTCTCAGGTCCCATGTCTACAGCCGCCCCTAGCTGCCAGGGCCCACGGACATGTGTGTGTTTAAGAGCATCTGTGATCCTACTAAACATCCAGAGGGAAAAACCAGCTTGAGGATTTATCCCAAATGCCACCCTATTCCCTATATAGTGCATTACTTTTGACCATGGCCCTGATAAAAATTAGTGCGCTATGTACGGAATAGGGTGCCATTTTGGATGCACTCTGGGATATAGCCTAGGTTCCTCTCCTGATGTTAGCCATCACAGCAGCCATATGATAGATGACACTTCACACAGCATGTCCATCCACACGGTTTGGCTAAAGGGCTTGGGGTTTTAGTGTATGTTGAAAACACTAAGGATGAACATATTACAGTAATATTACATATTACAGCTATGTTCAAGTCATCTGGCAGATGAACAAAGATTTAGTGTCTGCTACATAGTAATAACTTTATTCATACTTTATTACTATTGACAAATGTTACATTTATTCAGGATTTTCTTTGAAATAATACCTAACTGGATTGTCAGCAGAAATCGGCCTAGTTGCTCAGTTTCAGAAGTCAAATTTACCACCAGTCCCAGGTTTTGTTCTGAGCAGGCTGTTAGCTTGTTAGCTGTGGGCGACCCTCTCCGTTGACTGATCCCATGTCATCATCAGCTCTACCTAGCAGTTCATATTAGCAGTGGCATATTATTGCTGATGTCTTCGTATTTTCCCAAACGAGCTGCTGTGACAATGGATCATCTCAGCTGTCAGAGTCAATGAGTTTACGTTCAGTGTGACCCAGAGTTCATCAGTCACACAGAGCCCTATCACCGGTGATATACATGGACTAATCAATCTGATCAATAGGTGGTGTGTGTGTGGCTGTGGTGGGGCCGTACTAAATAAACATGGGAATGACCCGCTCACCTCAGACAGAGGGGACTCGGGGCAGTTCATTAGCCACTCAAGGCTTCAATCTAGGGAGGTCATTATTTTCATTTGAATCTGTACGTATGTATGGAGGGGGGGGACACACTGTAGAGAGAGAGAGAGTGAGTGACTAATGATGAGAGAGGGAGAGGACGAGAAGACTGTTGCAGCAGTCCTCTAATTTAATCTAATTTTCCTAATGCCATCTGTCACAAGGACAGTGACTAGACAACACTTGAGGTGCAGTCTTTGGCGTGCTGTCTTTGGCGTTCATCATGTAGGTTAACTTTCTTTTGCTCTTGGTCCTATAGCAGTAAAGATAGCCTACCTATTGTAGCTCTCAGAAGGCCTGCTCTCCCTATGAATCCACCTGCTCCATTTATATTACAGGACTGGTGGTGTTGCTGTTTATTTGTGAATTTATTTTCCTTTGTAATGACTCACCTTTCCAATAAAGCTGAGCTACCTAGCAGTTAGCTAACGTTAGACTTGGCCAACATCTGCTTCTGATGACTGCTTCAATAGCCTCCATTCACAAAAACTGCAGGAGGCCACTTTCATAAGGCCCTGTAAATTGTAACTGTTAATTTGTACATCATAAGATATTTTCCATAAACGTGTGTAATGAAAGTACCTGGCATGTAGTACTGTAGTACACTGCCCAGGGGAGACTGAGGGGGGAGACTGAGGGGGGAGACTGAGGGGGGAGACTGAGGAGGGAGACTGAGGAGGGAGTAGGATGGTAGTGCCCTGCCCCATCACTGGAGCCTAGTGTAACCTAGCCAGCTGGAGTGCCTTGCCTCTACCTTGCCTTACCCACCAACCACCATTCATAAAATACCTTTCTCTACCTGGCGTCAGATATTAAGGGCTTATTTCATTTAAAAATAAGCCAAGACCATTTGATGGATAATTTCTTTGGATAGTCCATGATACCTGTTGATGCCAGCCAGGTAGCCTCTTCATCTTTCAGTGATTCTCTCTCAGCCTGTGTTTTTGTTCATGAGCCCAGCTAACTTTAGTCATGCAAATGCTATGTTAGAGAAGGGGTCACCAGTTTAATTGGCATGCTGTCAGGCAGGCGTTGCCTTCTGTGGTGTAGTGCCGCCACTCTTTTTTAGAGGGGCTGAGTTATGTGTGTGTACTGTGTGTGTACTGTGTGTGTTCTGTGTGGGGTAGTGATGGTAATAGGGGTGTGGAGGAGGGGTGTTGTCAGGACTCGGAGAGCATTCCTTCTTTGCATGTTCTCCATGAGACAGGTGCTCCTCAGCGTGCGCTGGTGCATGACAGTTGCCTTTCATTGCTGTCTTCTCTGCGCTTAACCTCTGACCAGAATCCCCCTCAATCCTTTCTCCGCCCCCCACGCTCACTCTAACGTGCAGCGTTCTTGGCCCATTCTGAGTGACAGACTTTGGTGCGAGCGGATAGCGAGGAGGTGCCGTGTGTGTGTGTGTGTGTGTGCGTGGTGGTACTTGTCATAAGTCCACCACTGTCAGGCCCCAACACTGCCTAGCTGCCTGCCTGCCTCTCCATCCAGGTACCATCACATCACCAACCAGCCAGACCTCAACCTTTTGTTCAACAGTCCATAATTCTTCCCACCGGTGCTGTCAACCACATGATCATACGTGCATAAAGAAGAGAGCCCCCTGACGGCATCTCACCCCCCTCTCCTCTCTTCTTCTCCTCTCTTCCCATCATAATATAGGCAGATTTCCCTTCCTCTCCTGTTCCTGTCTCTGTGTATTCAGATGAGGCTGACTGGGGGGCAGCAGGTCAGATCCACTTGCCTGGGTAAGGGCCTGAAGTCAGGGTTGTCTCCTGTGAGATGGAGAGAGAGGGAGGTGGGAGGAGAGGGAGGTGGAGGGAGAGAGGTTGTGTCAGTGCTGTTTTGGGCTGTGTGTGTGTTTATCAAGGCAGCTAGGGGTGTGTTGTGTGTGTTCAGTTGTCAGCCCTAGTGTCATGCGTGCCCTGGCCCTGTAATGTCGAGGGCAGCCACTGTCATTTGTCTCAGGACTGCTGAAGTGGAGGAGTCACACAGGCGTACAGCCTGAACACTGAGGCTCAGCAGTGGCTGAGATGCCATCTATTAGCCTTGTATTCTGCAACAATAGTCTTACCATTTTATTTGTGGTTTGATCAGTTATGTTGCTGTTTGTTTTTGATAATCTGTGGAGTTTTTGGTTAGATTAGTCCTCTTCTGTAGCTCATCAGTTTAGTCTAGGTGTTCTCTTTGTGTTCTGCCCAAGAAAACTTTTATTCCTATCGCAATAAACAACTGTTTCTACGTGTGTGTGTGTGTGTGTGTGTGTGTGTGTGTGTGTGTGTGTGTGTTTGGCCTACTTGTGTGAGTGACAGTGGCACCCATTCCGTATGTAAAAATTGTGATACAAAGCTTTGCAAAGTTGTTGTTTCCAGGATCACCAGTAAAGCACATCATATGACTGGGAGTGTTATCCACCAACACACACAGAGCGAGAGAGGCTCATTGTGATGTGAGTGGACCTTCTTAAACACATTGTCATATAGAACGGTAGGGATGGACTGGGATGTAAATGTAGTGACAGTCTAGTGTCATGCCTGACTGACGCCGCGTGTGGATTGTATTAATCTAAGTGACTGATTCTCCAGCATGCGACCGCTACCCTGTCCCTAACTCCTCAGGAACAGACAGCCTCTGTTGAGTTATCGCTATTTGTAAGTCCTTCCACTGCACTGGGATGACAATAGGGATTAGTGCCAAGGTTCTTTAAACTGTTTTTTGGGGGGGAGAGGGGGAAAGCTTTCTTATCAGCGGCTACAGGATGCTGCTGCAACCACTTTTCCTTGACTGTCAATTAAAGAAGGGATCATTCACTTCAAGGGTATAAATGTTCTAACACTGGTATTAGGATGGGAAGCTAAGTCTCTGACAGATGTTCCAACTTTAATTCTCTGCTTGTTTTTGTGTCCTTTAATTCATTTATGTATCGTTCTATTCAGAGGTTTTCTATTTTTTTCTATTTGCGGTAATCTCCGTTGCCATGGTAGTTGCAAAGACGGATTCCGGCTTGTCACTCTGCAGTGTTCTTAGGAGGTTCAATCGGCTAATGTATTCAATATCAACATAAATGAAAAGTAAACAGTATCTAATGGAGCGTGTGTTCCTATACCAACTCCACTGCCTGCTGTCTTCTCTTCTCTCATTCTGGAGGGGAGGTGTCTGTCTCTGATTTGGTGCTTTTAAAGAAAAAGACCCACTATTGAAAGTGTTTGCAGAAACCAAAAAGGGGTGCGGCTTGTAGGCAAACAACAGAAACTAGTTTACTACTTGAGTGTTTAGCTGGAGTAGTTGTTCTAGTGATCAGCTGTGTTAGTGTGTATAGTGCTGACGGTGGTGAAGTGAAGTCCCTGTGTTGTATAGCAGAGACCTGGAGCTGTCTGTCACCAGGGGACTCCTCACTATGGGCAGCCGGAGAGAGATGGAGAATGCTGCTAATGGGCAAACTTTCCTCCGTCTCCCCCTCCTCTCTCCCTCTGACAGCTCCTTCCTTTTGTTCTCCCCGCTCCTTCCCTCTGCCCCCCCCCCTCGTCTCTCTCTCTGCCAGGGATTTGTGACAAGTTTTAGCAGACTGATCAAACGCGGCGGTGACACCTGATTAGGATATAGAGCATGTTTACAGTAGCACGTGCCGAGCGAGGACCCCCAGACAACAAGGGAGACTGACTTCAACCCTAACTAATTAAATCTCCACCTGGGATCCCATCTGTGACAGCCAGCGATGTAGCCATGCCTCCACTGACTGACTGGAGACTCATGGTTGTTGTATTTATTCATGTCATTCCATACTTCACTGTGACATTTATGGAGACGGACTGCACTGAATTTTATGGTGTTTGTGTGTGTGGTGTGTGGTGTGTGGTGTGTGTGTGTGTGTGTGTGTGTGTGTGTGTGTGTGTGTGTGTGTGTGTGTGTGTGTGTGTGTGTGTGTGTGTGTGTGTGTGTGTGTGTGTGGTGTGTGTGTGTGTGTAGTGGGATGTTGTGCTGGTTTATGTCACCATCATAGTGGTGTTGGTGATGACTCTAGCAGTTTCTCCTACATCTCTAGGTGGCAGTGTTGAGCAGTGGTTAGAGAGGTGGATGTCTGTCTGACCTCACACTAGATAGAACAAAACTCTGGTTGTGTCCCAAATGGCACCCTATAGCGCACTACTTTTGACCAGGGACCACAGAGCTCTGGTCAGAGGTAGTGCACTACTTAGGAAGTCGGGGGTTCCGTTTGGTGTGTTGTTTTGGTTGGTTAGAGTAAATATACTGGACTCTGTTCCCTGGCTGTTTCACTTTAGTGATTAGTGGTTGGAATGGGTGTTATCTTTAGTAAGTTATTTTAGTCAGACCCTGTTTAGGGATTGCTGAGTATATTGTGAACACATTGCAAAAAATTTAAAGTGTGTGTGTGTGTGTGTGTGTGTGTGTGTATCTAAATCAGTGTTAGTGTAAAGGCCATATCCAGATGGTGATTGGTACATCAGTCACCTAGTAGCAGCAGAGACGGGCCTGTAATTTGTGGCTTTCTCTCCCCTCTCTGCCCCAACCTCTCTCTCCCACCCCTCTCTCTCCCCCACCCACTTGGACCTGACTGGACTGCTGGTCATGCTGTATTACATAGGTTAGATGAAGTAATTATTTCTAGGCCAGTGACTACAAGCCAGATTAATAGTTTTTGAAGCGGCCATAATGGAGGTCTGACCCTGGGGGACATCAGCATTATTTCAGGCTCACCTCCACTCTCATCTCTCTCACCTCTGGGCACGGGAGGGCTGTGATTTCTAGCTCCACTAATGATGGGAGGGGATGGCCCATAGCTACTAAACACAGTCATAGACACATATCTGTTTCTCCATCACAACAAACACAGCGTAGCAGCCAGGACCAACAGCAGGGCTAGAAACAATGACCATACTACTGGAGATTGAATTAGAGAGAGATGGAGAGAGCAAGAGAGATGGAGAGAGCAAGAGAGATGGAGAGCAAGAGAGATGGAGAGCGAGAGACGAGAGAGAGAGAGAGCTAATGGAGAGAGAGGGCTAGAGAGGTAGATGGAGAGCGAGAGAGAGGTAGATGGAGAGAGAGGTAGATGGAGAGCGAGAGAGAAGTAGATGGAGAGAGAGGTAGATAGAGAGGTGGAGAGCTAGAGCGCGAAAGAGAGAGATGGATAGGTAGATGGAGAGAGAGATGGAGAGAGCACACTCTGAACAAGTATTGGTTTAGGAGAGAGTACAGGTCAGTAACACCATATGATGTCAACTATGTACAGTAACTACGTCCCACATCATCACTTTACACAATTATCGTCCACGTCAACATCCATGGCTCAGTGTCACCCTTCATGTTGACGTGATTGTAAGCTTTGGATAACCTGAAATCATAACAGTTGGATAAAGTTATTTTTTATTTGGCAAATTGACTTTCTTTGCACATTCTTGCAAAGTAGGTTAGTGGTATTGGGTCCCTAGTCAAATTTTTGGCATTGGTGGCAGTAGATCTTTCTTAGCATTGACCATGTTGGACTGGTGCCATAGGTAGCTAGGCCTGTGACAGGGCTGTCTCAGTCCAGATGGGTCCTCCTGTCTGAGCTGTTTTCTGGGGCAGACCCCCTCTCCTCTGGAGCCTGGAGGACCGTCACTTGACTGGATGAGCCACATAGTTTTCACTAGGTGGCACTTGGACATCACCATATGGGATGCTCTCTCGCCTCCCTCCCTCCCTCCCTCCCTCCCTCCCTCCCTCCCCTCTGTGCTAAGTACACTTCAGATGTGAAGAGTGTTTTATTTGGATTGCAGGAGGCCAGTGTGTAATGTATTCACCTACATCTCTGCCAGATGTTAAATGCCCCAGAACATGATCTCCTCAGGCTCCGCCCTGTTAACCTCTCTGATTGGCTCTAATAATTAGCAGGAGTGTGAACAGTAACCACGGCGATATCCCCCTCTTCCCTCAGACCAGTGTGGGTGGAGGTGGTGGTGGAAGTTGGGAACAGCCAACATCTTCTAGTACGTGACCGAGTCCCATTTTACTTTCTGTCTCAGGCTAGGCTAAATGAGTTGGGTCTGACCCACACTGGCACGAGCTCATCAGCACCAACCATGCCCCTGGAGCTCATCAGTACCAACCATTCCCCTGGAGCTCATCAGCACTCAACCATTCCCCTGGAGCTCATCAGCACCAACCATTCTCCTGGAGCTCATCAGCACCAACCATTCCCTGGAGCTCATCATTTCCCCTGGAGCTCATCAGCACCAACCATTCAACCATTCCCCCTGGAGCTCATCAGCACCAACCATTCCCCTGGAGCTCATCAGCAACCATTCCCCTGGACTCATTCCCTGGAGCTGGAGCTCATCAGTACCAACCATTCCCCTGGCTCAGCTCATCAGCACCAACCATTCCCCTGGAGCTCATTCTCCTGGAGCTCAATATTCAGTACCACCACCACTGCTTTCTTTTCTACTGGCTTCATATTAACCCTCCAGAACACTTAAAGCCATGCATGCAGTAGGCTGTCCCCCCAGGGTTTGGAAACGTCCGGTCTGTTAATCTGTCACCATCCAGGCTACTAGGAAGAGTGTAAAGAGGATTAAGACGTTCAATTCCTGGTAGAATATTATCCTTGGTTCACAATGAGTGAAGGAAGGAAAATAAATAAACAGTGAATAGGAATGGATGGGATGCCTTCTGCTCCTGTATATTTTAGGATTTGTCTAATGCCATTGTAGACTATTTATCTTGTGGTGGATTCCAGGAAGACAGTCAAAAACCATGTAAACATTCCCAAATAATATCTGTCCGGTAATTCAATAGCAAT
This sequence comes from Oncorhynchus nerka, assembly GCF_034236695.1. NCBI lineage: Eukaryota > Metazoa > Chordata > Actinopteri > Salmoniformes > Salmonidae > Oncorhynchus > Oncorhynchus nerka. The sequence continues at coordinate 82,596,306 of NC_088423.1, forward strand.
CTGAGTCTTAATCGTAAAGTTGAGACACATAGGTTAGATTTGTTCTGTTGTAGTGATTCAGTAACAACACTGAATCACTTCCTAAGAAGTGTTCTTGTCTGTCCCTTTAGTCTCAGATATTAATAACATACTGTTCCAGTACATAGTGGTTAGTAAAGGAAATAGAAAGGAAACATGCTTCTTTTTCACTAAATGGATTCTAGCTAATACAATGCCATTTCAGATGTCACAATCAGCCCTGGTTTACCCTGATTTAGCCCTAGTCTCCATCTGTATCCCCAGCGAAGCTGCAGACAGGCAGCAGCTCATCTAGACTAGATCCTTAAGGACAGGGAAGGGGACTAGCTGCCATCTGAAGGGGTTGATCAGCTTGTGCTGTTAACACTGTGGATGGAACACAGAGCTGGCTCTTTACTCTGTCGTACACTGGTTTCTGGATTAGCAACACAAGCCACTTCCACTGTGATCAGTCACTCACACACACAGACACTCGGAATGACGGAAATCCTCTCAACATCACCCATCTGTTTCACTCACTGTATCAGAATTAGGACAATTATTGACAGCGAGCTAGAATAAGTAGTCTATTGCTATTTGCTCTATTATGGTTTAGATATTGTCCATAATAAAGCTATGAACACATTGTATTGTCTTATCTGTAGGAGAGTGTTCAGGTAGCTTAGTGACCAATTCCCTGAGCAGGCCCATGCCCTGTGGCTGACTTCTGTTGACCTGTGTCCTGTTAAGGAGATACATTGTGTGACCAGTGGGCCACGCTGCTACCTTCCACAGCAGAGATGTTTCTCTAACTGTTATTGAACTGTTTATTGTCAGAGATCTCCAGTCTCTGTCTCTCAGTCTGAGAACAAAACGTCCAATTCAGGTGTGACCAGACCAGACCGACCGTCCGTCCTCCAGGAGGAGGGAGCAGGAGGCTGAGTCTTGGCTGGCTGTGCCCCAGCAGCGGACACCCTCTGGGGCAGAGTATTTAACGCTCCACCTGCTTATCGATCCTGTCCTCCAGGCGCGTCAGCGGACACAGGGGAGGGGGCAGAGGGGGGCACGGCAGACCCCAGCCTCAGCCTCCGGTATCCTGGCTCGGGTCTGTCCTTGACACGGCCCGTGGGACAGGCCTGGAGGACACCTTGGCCCTGCTTCTAGCCCTCAGTCTCCCCCGGGCCGCCTGCACTTTACAGAGCCATATTGATTTTGTGGTGGGGCAGAGAAGTGTGGCTGGCTAGAGAGCGAGAGAAAGAAAGAGAGGGAGGAAAGAGACTGATAGAGCGAGACACGGAGAGAGAGAGCGCTCTCTAAAGCACTGACTTCTCCTTGACTGCACCTCAGGACGCGACCAGGCTGTCAGAACAACTTGATGGCCCCAGCGCACCCTGCTGAAAACTGCTAATCACAGTCTTTCAATCAATGCTCTCCTTCCCCTCCCCCCGTCCCTCATTCCCCCTCGTTCCCTCACCTCTCCCCCAACAAACTGGTCTGTGTCTGAATCCGAATACCTAGGGAATGTGTGTTAGTGTTAAAATGGTCAATTCTGCCTGGAAAACAGCTGACCTCATGAAACCATGTTGTCATTTGTAGGTGAAAACTAAAAAGCTTTCTCTATCGACATAATCGTAATGGAAGTGTTATGGCCTGCCCACAAAATAACAATTAAAGCCAAAGTGGCGAACACCCTTTACTTTTCTGCTTATGTAAGGTAGGGCATACCTCTTAAATATCTGTTCTGCTCTGGTCTCCTCTCTCTCGCTCTCTCTCTCTCGCTCTCTCGCTCGCTCACTCGCTCTCCTCTCCAGATTTGACACCTTGGGTAAAGGTCATGGAAACATCTTTTTCTCCTTCTAGGTGTAGATGAGTGTGAAATAGATGTTGACACCATGGACACATTGAAAAGCACTTAAATGGACAGGCCTTGTATGTGCCAAGATGTCAGTGTCTAGGCTTACCCCAGGTGTATGTGTAAATACTTTGGGGTGATTCATCTTTCTCTCTTTTGCTTTCTCCTAACGCCTGACAGGGTTCCACCTGCCGTGGCTGGGTCACGGATTGGCTTTAACACTGTGAGAGAGAGACAGAGAGAACACAGAGGGCTAATTGAATGGCTGTTTAAACTACTTGACTGTCTTCCATAAAGTGATTGTCATTGTGGGTGTGTATACATTTCTGAATATCAACCAGTATAATTGTCTATAGTACTATGTGCTTTGTGTGTGTGTTTTGTGTGTGCCTATAGTGTGTGTGTGTTTCTGTGTGTGGGCCTATAGTGTGTTTGTGTGTATGTGTGTGTGTTTAAATAATGATCCTTGGTGATCACCCTGCCTGCGGTGCTGGTAATGTTATTAGATCCGTGTTCTAAACAGGGTGTGAAAGGTCTACCCGGGCCCAGCTCCATGCAGCATCACACCGGCCCTTTAAATGACTTGGCCCCAGTGTGTTCAGATAGATGGATGGACACATTTTAATATGAATGATTCCACCCCCTCTCTGACCTGCCGCTAAGTGAAGTGAACGATGTCCCCCTTCAGCCCCAAACAATAATTAGTGAGGAGAGTGTCAACGAGGACTAGTTGGCCATTTTTCATCATCTACCTGAATGGATCTCTACTGAAAATATCTACTCAGTGTGCATGTGTGTGTGTGTGTGTGTGTGTGTCTGCCTCAGTGTGTGCGTGTGTGTGTCTGCCTCAGTGTGTGTGTGTGTGTGTGTGTGTGTGTGTGTGTGTGTGTGTCTGCCTCAGTGTGTGTGCGTGTGTGTGTCTGCCTCAGTGTGTGTGCGTGTGTGTGTCTGCCTCAGTGTGTGTGTGTGTGTCTGTGTGTCTGCCTCAGTGTGTGTGTGTGTGTGTGTGTGTTTTAGAGATAGAGACTACTGAGTTGAGCTGCTGAGGGAGGACACAGATGAAGAGACATGTTGGTGATCAGCTTTTCTTCTTGGGCAGGAGGAGCATCGAGGCTCATCATGTTCTACTGGAGCTGTGTACTATTGCAATACCTTTTGACATATTCAATAGAAAAACTATATTTGACACCTACTATTTAGTACATGAGCAGTGACCACCTGATCTGATCAGGATGTAACCAGCTAGTCCTCCAACCAGACAGATGAATATGCATCCCCACCTCCTGGTCCAGTGTGTGGGTGTGGGGTTACACATTATTACTGCCCTGTGTGGCCTGGTTCTCAGGTCACTCTACAGATGTTTCAATCAGTTAACCATTTATTACACTGTTCAGTCACTTATCACTGACCTCCCATCCATAACCATTACAGTGACCACTGACCAGTGTGTGGGGTTCTGAGAATGCATTATGCCACGATTGGTCGGAAACAAAATGTCAAAAGGCAGTTAAAGTTTTGCTTTTCTTTGAATGGATAGTGCTTATTATGTCCTGGGGCCTAAATGTCAGTTAAAACAACCATGTAGCCTAGGGGGGAGGGAGGGACAGTGTCAGTGTGCAAGGAAGTGTGTGTGATGGATTGTGTGTGTGTGATGACACCTAGGTGATGTGTAATCTCACTGTGGTTCGAAGCAGTCAGAGACATGCCCTGTGTATGAGGTAGCTACGTGCTGTTTGTCACTGATGCGGAGGGAGTCCAGGTGCCTGGGGGTGGAGGTTCATGGGGCTGGGGCGTGGAGGACCTGGGGGTGGAAGTCCAGGGAGCTGGGGGAGGAGGTCCATGGGGTGGAGGTCCATGGGGCTGGGGAGGTCCAGGGGCTGGGGCATGGAGGACCTTAGGGGTGGAGGTCCTGGGGGTGGAGGTCCAGGGGGCTGGGGGAAGGAGGGCCGGAGGGTTGGAGGGCCTGGGGCCTGGGGGAGGAGGTCCAGGGGTCTGGGGCATGGAGGGCCTGGGGGTGGAAGTCCAGGGGTCTGGGGAATGGAGGGCCTGGGGGTGGAGGTCCAGGGGCTGGGGGAGGAGGTCCAGGGGTCTGGGGCATGGAGGGCCTGGGGGTGGAGGTCCAGGGGTCTGGGGCATGGAGGGCCTGGGGGTGGAGGTCCAGGGGCTGGGGCATGGAGGGCCTGGAGGGTGGAGGTCCATGGGGCTGGGGGAGGAGGTCCATGGGGTGGAGGTCCATGGGGCTGGGGAGGTCCAGGGGGCTGGGCGTGGAGGACCTTAGGGGTGGAGGTCCAGGGGTCTGGGGCGTGGAGGGCCTGGTGGGTGGAGGTCCAGGGGTCTGGGGCGTGGAGGGCCTGGGGGTGGAGGTCCAGGGGTCTGGGGCGTGGAGGGCCTGGGGGAGGAGTTCCAGGGGCTGGGGCATGGAGGGCCTGGGCGTGGAGGTCCAGGGGTCTGGGGCATGGAGGGCCTGGGGGGTGGAGGTCCAGGGGGCTGGGGGGGTGGAGGTCCGGTGACTACCCGCTCCTTACTCCTCACAGCAGGCTTGTTGACTCAGGTGTGAACCTCATCCGTTTGGTCTCTCTCTTCACCCCTCCCCTCCCCCGGTCCGACGTGGGCACTCCCTGGCCTTCCTGCCATCCTCCTTGCCACTGGCCGCCCCACACCCACTCCCCACATTCTGCGATGGGGTGCCAAATGAAAATGGGGCGGAAGCGCATTTGATGTCTTTGCCTGTCTCCCTGTTTGAGGCTGATGTTCTACAGGAGGCTGATTCACCGTCACTTTTGCAGGAGGAGACCATTTTCTGAAATCGGTGTCACACAAGTACCAATTGTTTGCTTCCTAAACAAAGCACTCTATTAGGCAGCTAACTCTCAATGCGTCATCGTGGGGATGAGAGGGGGCTGGGTTTGGCTGTCAAGGTTTAAACTCCCCAGGGCTCTCAGTAGAACGCCATCTACTGGTTGGAGGTCTGGTTCCACCTACACCCCGACTTTGGTTCTGATTGTTACAGCATAGCAACCCGAGTCAAAACCAGTCCATTGGGACCCAGGGTTCCTCAGGGTTATGCTGGACCCATGGGGGTAGTCCTCAGACAAACCACCTTCTCAGAGGAAACAAGCTCTTCTCCACTGCCACCAGCAATTTTGATGTAGACACATTCTTTTCTTAGTTATTTTGAGCCATAATGATCTAAGCACTGGACATGAATCTACTCACTAAAGTGTCAAAAATCAAAAATACCAGCCTTTTGATTTCCCTCTCATGTCCACATCTGAGAGAACAGACCCCCTATTTATGTGATAAACAGTCTTGCCAAGGGGATTTTAATCCCGTCAACAGAGAGAGATTAGGAGCAGCATCAGATATATCACTCAGAACAGACGACTGGTTACAGTAAATCATCCATGTCATTGTTTTTATGGGATTGGTAATCTGGTTTCTTATGCTGGGTGGAAAACCAGCGTCTCTAACTGACAGAGAGCCTGCTCTGATATACAGGGAGATGAGAGGAGAGAAGGAGAGAGGAGAGGAGATGAGGAGAGACAAGAGAAGAGAGGAGGAAATGAGAGCCCATCTGCTACAGAGGGCTGGGGTTGTCTTTTTTTCTTGTGGAATTTCTGAGTGGCTTGATGTATTCGACATGTGCGTGACAGCCTGGTTGTGTGCGATTGGAGCTGAGGAAGTGTGCTATCCAGCCCAGTTGTGTGTGTGTGTGTGTGTGTGTGTGTGTGTGTGTGTGTGTATGCCTACATGCACATCACACAGGGCAATGTGCTCTAAGGTCAATTTGGCAACGGCCTACCAACCAGCCTTGTACACACATACATACAGGAACAACACACACAGGAAACACACCACACTGCCCCCTTACTCATGCTCACACATCACACAGAAACACTCCCACACTGCCCCCTTACTCATGCTCACACATCACACAGAAACACTCCCACACTGCCCCCTTACTCATGCTCACACATCACACAGAAACACTCCCACACTGCCCCCTTACTCATGCTCACACATCACACAGAAACACTCCCACACTGCCCCCTTACTCATGCTCACACATCACACAGAAACACTCCCACACTGCCCCCTTTACTCATGCTCACACATCACACAGAAACACTCCCACACTGCCCCCTTACTCATGCTCACACATCACACAGAAACACTCCCACACTGCCCCCTTGCTCACACATCACACAGAAACACTCCCACACTGCCCCCTTACTCATGCTCACACATCACACAGAAACACTCCCACACTGCCCCCTTACTCATGCTCACACATCACACAGAAACACTCCCACACTGCCCCCTTACTCATGCTCACACATCACACAGAAACACTCCCACACTGCCCCCTTACTCATGCTCACACATCACACAGAAACACTCCCACACTGGACACACACACAGGAAACACACCACACTGCCCCCTTACTCATGCTCACACATCACACAGAAACACTCCCACACTGGACACACACACAGGAAACACACCACACTGCCCCCTTACTCATGCTCACACATCACACAGAAACACTCCCACACTGGACACACACACAGGAAACACACCACACTGCCCCCTTACTCATGCTCACACATCACACAGAAACACTCCCACACTGCCCCCTTACTCATGCTCACACATCACACAGAAACACTCCCACACTGCCCCCTTACTCATGCTCACACATCACACAGAAACACTCCCACACTGCCCCCTTACTCATGCTCACACATCACACAGAAACACTCCCACACTGCCCCCTTACTCATGCTCACACATCACACAGAAACACTCCCACACTGCTCCTTACTCATGCTCACACATCACACAGAAACACTCCCACACTGCTCCTTACTCATGCTCACACATCACACAGAAACACTCCCACACTGCCCCCTTACTCATGCTCACACATCACACAGAAACACTCCCACACTGGACACACACACAGAAACACACACACAGGTTTAATATCCTGAAGCTTCTGCAGGAATTTGACACCAATGAATGTGTGTCAGTTTGTCAGTTTTCCTCCTCTGCTCTTCTTCCTGGCCCTTTGAACACAGACTGGCCATGAATAGTGTATGTTGTTTTGTGTTGTAGATTCACTTTGTCTGTGGACCAGTTTTCCACTCCTTTTGTTTGTTCCACTCTAAATAGAATAAGTTAGAGTGCCGGGTTGTCTGGAAGCCCATTGTGCATCCTGATTGTGTTGTTGTTTGTGTTGTTGTTCATGTTTTTGATGGTGGTGATGTTGTTGGTGGGGGTGGTGTTGTTGTTGGTGTTATTGGTGGTGTTGGTGTTTGGTGGTGGTGGTTTTGGTGTAGTTGGTGGTGGTGTTGTTGGTAGTGGTGGTGTATTTGGTGGTGGTGTTGTTGGTGTTTGATGGTCTTGTGATGATGTTTGGTGTTTTAGTTGATGGTGGGGGTGGTGGCGGTGGTGTTATTGGTGTTGGTGTAATTGATGGTGTAGCTGTTTGTTGGTGGTGGTGTAGTTGTTGGTGTTTGGTGGTGTTGTAGTTGATGGTGGGGGTGGTGTTGGTGTTGTAGTTGATGGTGTTGGTGTTTAGTCTGCAGATAAAGCAGTAGCCCCCTGAAGGGAAATCTACTAAAAACATAAAGCTAATAGGTTCTCCGTCTCCGTCTCCCATACTGACATTTCACCTTTTCCTCTGTATTCATGCACATACCTTTTCTGTTTGTCCACTTTTTGATCCAGCCCTCTTTTGAGTCATTCAGGACACAACCTTTTTAAGCGTACACTTTAATGTTCTTAACAGGACATTTTATTTCACTCTAAAAGTCAGGACATATTTTGGCGGTCGGGACTCTCGCATTCCCCCGCGTCCCGCATGAGGTCTCTGGCATTATTAGGCCGGCAGAAATGTGAAACGCATGTAGTAAATGTCTGGGAATATATACGAGGCCTGCTGTCCTTAAACCTCACAGCCTTCACTCTGCTCTGAGCTTGCTCACTGCTGATGCGGGGAAGCTGTGCGGCAAGGGGTGGGTCGAAGCGTTCACACCGGTGTCCACAGCACATTTAAAGGTTTAAAGGCAGGAGCGGGTCACTGACATGGCACTCTCGCCCGCCGGCTCTCAGCCAGCCAGTGGCTGACAGGGGTGTGGGGTGTGGGGTGTGTGCACCTGTGGGGCTGTGGGGAGAGAATAAAGGACGGAGGGACACAGACGGGAGAGATGGATGGAGGGGAGGGGAGGGTTCGGCACTTGTGAAATTTATTTGGGTATCGCAGTTTTACGCTGGTTGCCATTGGATTTACAGGTCGGAATGGAATGTGAGCCAATGAAAGGGCTTTGATCCTTCCACCAGGTTGGGTCTTTATAGGAGGGAGCCAGTACGCACAACGCAGCAGGGCATTCTTTATAAGGTTGTGAGGAACCTCACTGCAGAACCCAGAAATCATAAAAATGTGAGACGACAATGAAGCTAGGGGACTATGGGATATCATCTGGGGAGGTTGAATAAAATGGGATGCTGATGCTTCACAGTCTCAGTTTAAATGTAGGCTAATGCATTCGTCAACTCCCAAAACCCTGGATTAATCTCTTCTCTTCTATCGTACATGTCATTACCTGTAAATTCATCATGATGTGTGCATCTTTGCTGACCTTTGTGTACTGACCTGTGTCTGGTCTCCTCTTCTCCAGAGACGCAGGCTGCTGCAGGAGCTAGGAGACCAGCGCATCCCCTACCTCGGGCCCTCAGACCATGGCTTCCAACAGCTGGTGAGTCAGACAGTCAGGCTGGTCCAGAGTCCAGACCACTGTTGACCTTCTGTCATCCCACTGCCATTGGTACTAGTCCATACCTTCTGTCATCCCACTGCCATTGGTACTAGTCCAGACCTTCTGTCATCCCACTGCCATTGGTACTAGTCCAGACCTTCTGTCATCCCACTGCCATTGGTACTAGTCCAGACCAAAGCCTTCTGTCATCCCACTGCCATCGTTACTAGTCCAGATCTTCTGTCATCCCACTGCCATTGGTACTAGTCCATACCAAAGCCTTCTGTCATCCCACTGCCATTGGTACTAGTCCATACCAAAGCCTTCTGTCATCCCACTGCCATTGGTACTAGTCCATACCAAAGCCTTCTGTCATCCCACTGCCATTGGTACTAGTCCAGACTTTCTGTCATCTCATTGCCGTTGGTACTAGTCCAGACTTTCTGTCATCCCAATGCCATTGGTACTAGTCCAGACCTTCTGTCATCCCACTGCCATTGGTACTAGTCCAGACCTTCTGTCATCCCACTGCCATTGGTACTAGTCCAGATCTTCTGTCATCCCACTGCCATTGGTACTAGTCCATACCAAAGCCTTCTGTCATCCCACTGCCATTGGTACTAGTCCATACCAAAGCCTTCTGTCATCCCACTGCCATTGGTACTAGTCCATACCAAAGCCTTCTGTCATCCCACTGCCATTGGTACTAGTCCAGACTTTCTGTCATCTCATTGCCGTTGGTACTAGTCCAGACTTTCTGTCATCCCAATGCCATTGGTACTAGTCCAGACCTTCTGTCATCCCACTGCCATTTCTGTCATCCCAATGCCATTGGTACTAGTCCAGACCTTCTGTCATCCCACTGCCATTGGTACTAGTCCAGACCTTCTGTCATCCCACTGCCATTGGTACTAGTCCAGACCTTCTGTCATCCCACTGCCATTGGTACTATTCCAGACCTTCTGTCATCCCACTGTCATTGGTACTAGTCCAGACCTTCTGTCATCCCACTGCCATTGGTACTAGTCCAGACTTTCTGTCATCCCAATGCCATTGGTACTAGTCCAGACCTTCTGTCATCCCATTGGTACTAGTCCAGACCTTCTGCCATTGGTACTAGTCCAGACCTTCTGCCATCCCATTGGTACTAGTCCAGACCTTCTGTCATCCCACTGCCATTGGTACTAGTCCAGACCTTCTGCCATTGGTACTAGTCCAGACCTTCTGTCATCCCATTGGAACTAGTCCAGACCTTCTGCCATCCCATTGGTACTAGTCCAGACCTTCTGTCATCCCACTGCCATTGGTAATAGTCCAGACCGTCTGTCATCCCACTGCCATTGGTACTAGTCCAGACCTTCTGCCATTGGTACTAGTCCAGACCTTCTGCCATCCCACTGCCATTGGTACTAGTCCATACCAAAGCCTTCTGTCATCCCATTTCCATTGGTACTATTCCAGACCTTCTGTCATCCCATTGGTACTAGTCCAGACCTTCTGTCATCCCACTGCCATTGGTACTAGTCCAGACCTTCTGTCATCCCACTGCCATTGGTACTAGTCCAGACCTTCTGCCATTGGTACTAGTCCAGACCTTCTGCCATCCCACTGCCATTGGTACTAGTCCATACCAAAGCCTTCTGTCATCCCATTTCCATTGGTACTAGTCCAGACTTTCTGTCATCCCAATGCCATTGGTACTAGTCCAGACCTTCTGTCATCCCACTGCCATTGGTACTAGTCCAGACCTTCTGTCATCCCACTGCCATTGGTACTAGTCCAGACCTTCTGCCATTGGTACTAGTCCAGACCTTCTGCCATCCCATTGGTACTAGTCCAGACCTTCTGTCATCCCACTGCCATTGGTACTAGTCCAGACCTTCTGTCATCCCACTGCCATTGGTACTAGTCCAGACCTTCTGTCATCCCACTGCCATTGGTACTAGTCCAGACCTTCTGTCATCCCACTGCCATTGGTAGTAGTCCAGACCTTCTGCCATTGGTACTAGTCCAGACCTTCTGCCATCCCATTGGTACTAGTCCAGACCTTCTGTCATCCCACTGCCATTGGTACTAGTCCAGACCTTCTGTCATCCCACTGCCATTGGTACTAGTCCAGACCTTCTGTCATCCCACTGCCATTGGTATTAGTCCAGACCTTCTGTCATCCCACTGCCATTGGTTCTAGTCCAGACCTTCTGTCATCCCACTGCCATTGGTACTAGTCCAGACCTTCTGTCATCCCACTGCCATTGGTACTAGTCCATACCATCAATTGTTTCTGGAGACAGAGACCACTTTACTCATAGCAATCAGAACAACAGCTAATTGATCTGTGTTTGCCTGTGTTCCAGTGGGAGACTAGTTACTCTGGCCTGGCTCTGCGGCGGTCCTGCTCCCTGCCTGAGGAGCTCCATGGTCGGGTGGAGGCTGCTCTGTTCACCCTGCGGCGGAGGGGCTGTTTCCTGAGGGACCTGGTGAAGGTGAGGGACCGAGACGTCTTCACCGTCGTGTCCCGGGTGCTGCTGGGTCAGCCAGGAACCACCTACCGCTATCTGGACACGCGGCTCTTCACCATCCCCTGGCACACAGACGAGCAGAGAGGAACCTGCTGCGACCCAGACCTCAGCGCCGCCTGCAAAGCACTCTGGGAGCTCAACTGCTTCTTTTGCTCTGATGTCGGAGACAGGAAGGAGGGGGATGTTTTCAAGCAGTGCAGGAAAGAGTTGGTTGGTGCTATAGAGTCTAAACCCAGTGTAGAAGGAGACACGGAGTCTAAAGATAGCGAGGAGTCCAAACCCAGTGATGATGGAGGAGACTCGGAGTCCAAGCAGAGTGAGGAGGGTGAGACCGAGTCAAAGCACAGCGACGATTGGGACATAGAGTCAAAACACAGTGAAGAGGAAGGCTCATCGTCCAAACAGGATGCAGCGTGGGAGTCAAGACACGGCGACGAGATGGGAGACATGAAGACTAAACAAACTGAATTGGGGAGTCCAACGGCGTCAAAACAACACAGTGAAGGAAAACACACAGGCTGGAAGCACAGGCCAGCTGGCAGCACAGAGACAGAGACCACAGACCTAGGCACTCAGGAGAAGCCTGTGGCTGAGCTAAAACACAGTCTCTCTGGATACCACATTGAAGATGAGGAGGATGAAGACCAGCAGAGTGGCCAGGGATGCTCTAACCTCAACCCTGCTAAGACATCCTGTCCTGACCCGACCCAGTTCAACGTCACCCTGCTCAACTACATGGACCCAGCAGCTATGAGCCAGCTGAAAGAAGAGCCATATTATGGGATGGGTAAGATGGCTGTGGGCTGGCACCATGATGAGAACCTGGTCAGCTTATCTCCTGTGGCCGTCTACAGCTACAGCTGTCATGACGACAAAGGTGAGGGTCAAAGGTCATACAGTATAGATGTTGTATATCACTGTCAGTAGTGGTGGATCCCCGTCAAACTAGACCCAAACTTCCTCAAAAACACCCTTTAGTCTCACTTGTTATCCCATTTTTATCACTCCACCCACAACCCCTTAGAAGTAGCTATTTTCTTCTCCACTGTGATGTAATTTTGAGCTACTATCTCTATCAGATGCAGGTAACAGCTAACGTTGTGTATATGGCCCTACAGCAGCTCACTTCCAACAGCTATACAGCATTTATCTCAGACACGGCCTCCAGTGAGCCAGCCATCAGATCTATCAGCCTGATAGTGTCAGGGCATTATCAAATGTCATCACAGGCTGCCTCTGTTCTGTTCTGACAGGCTGGGATGCCTTATCGCTAGCAGGGCCAGGGGATGAGGGAAGATCATCAACACACACTCTCTGGGACACATTCAGGGGCTAAACACATGCTGAACGGCACACTACAAAACTCCAACAACTCGCCCAGCCTTATCGCTCAACAATCTGATCTAAGTAATTTCCTCCAGAAATGATCAATGTGTAATTATCTGATATGGAATAATGAGTGTCTGCTTTGATTACTGGTTCTAGACTGTACAGCAGTATTGAGGCAGTATTGAGGCAGTGTTTAGCCTGATGTTCTATCATAGGGGGTCTCGGCCTGATTTTATAGGGCTGATATGAGTGTACCTTTTTTGATGGAGTTCATTGCTATTGAATCAGTGATCGTCTAACAACATTCTGATTGATCGACCATGATCATATTTTTAAATCAAATATTTACTCTGTTTTACGACCAAGGTGCACGATCCCCTTTTCACATGACAATACAGTGCACAACCCATATCTTAGCCACCTTTGCAGCGGGCCAACATCATTTCAGAAGGATTGGCTAAACAGAACCACCTGCTGTAGAGTAAAAGTCTGTGGAGATGATTTGTTCTGACCCTTGACCCCTGGGAACGCTGGCTTCAAACAGCACAGGACCGACCGGCCAGGGCTATAGTCTAGGTAGCCTGTTCTATCTGCAGCTGTGCCTTTCCTTTGTAGGCCAAACTGACCCCACAGCACCAGACTTCACAGGCAAACCTGACAAAGTTTAGCAGCACTGCTCGCTAACCCCGCTGTGCATTACTCAAGAAATGCTATGTTCACTTTGGGCCAGATCGTTCTGAATACTCCCAGAACCACAGAGATGGAATTGTTACCATGCGGAATGTTTTTTTTTTACGAGGGGGCCCATGTTTTTTGACATTGTTCTCGGCTGTGCCGCAGTCAAAGCCCCTCTCTCTCTCTTTCTCAACTCAATAATTGAGCTGTTTTACATCCCAGTCTGGTACGTACAGTAACCAGTAACCTTCTAAGCATGTTTATTTGCACGACACCTGTCTTTCTTTGACACGCTTACTTTTCATGTCAGGTCTGGGAGAAGTCTAGTATTTGTCTCTTTTTCCCAAGGCTCTGGTGTTTCAGAATGGTTTTATTTAGAGTCACCCAGCTGCTCTCATCCGGAGGTATCTGGCTTGGCGGCGGAGTGTTTTCCGTCTGGAAAGACCACAATGCTCTTTACTCCAGCTCCAACACCATTCCCAACCTGGGTCCTTTAGGAGCAGTGTCATTAACGGCTCTCTCAGAAAGCGCTGGCTGGAAATTAAGTTACTATTTGTCCTCTGCTGAGCAAAGGAGAAGGCCTGATTTGCCTTGGGGCTGAGAGAGGCCCGGGAAGACTTTAGTATTGATTTATGCTGAAGGGTGTGGACCTAACAGGGGCTGGGTAGATCTCGTTTTCTCACCGTGCCTCGGATGGAGGACAGACGGGGAGAGGCTCAGAGACTGGCTATGGGAGGAGAATAGTCCCCACTACCCTGTCTGTCTGCTGCCCCTACACACACTAGCTACCTAACATCAAATATTTTTATTAAAAAGGCTGTCCTCTTGTACAGAAACTGTGATGAAGACACAAGTTGTACTGAGAGATAATGTAACAATGTGCCCTGTCTCCTATTGTATATTTGTTTCTGATCTGACTGACCTAAGTGGTGGGATTGTTTGGGTTTAGCAGGTGTGAGCTCGGAGGAGGGTCCTGCAGAGAAGGGCTGCTGGAGGATTGGTCTAAAGGTGGCCTGGGACATCCACACCCCTGGACTGACCCTCCCACTGCAGTCCGGAGACTCCTACTACCTTAGAGGTACTAGAGCATGCACACCATTCCTTCTACATGACATCTCTAGTCTGTGTGAGATTTACACTTGATGTTCAAGTGTGTTTGGTTTACTGTGTCCCTACTGACCCATAGAAGCAGGATGCACTCCAGACTCTCGCTCGCTCTCTTTCTCTCTCTTTTCTCCCTTCTCCTTTTCTCCCGCTCTCTCTTTCTCTCTCTTTTCACCCTTCTCCTTTTCTCCCGCTCTCTCTTTCTCTCTCTTTTCTCCCTTCTCCTTTTCTCCCGCTCTCTCTTTCTCTCTCTTTTCTCCCTTCTCCTTTTCTCCCGCTCTCTCTTTCTCTCTCTTTCTCCTTCTCCTTTTCTCCGCTCTCTCTTTCTCTCTCTTTTCTCCCTTCTCCTTTTCTTCTCCTTTCTCCCTCTCCCTTCTCCTTTTCTCCCGCTCTCTCTTTCTCTCTCTTTTCTCCCTTCTCCTTTTCTCCCGCTCTCTCTTTCTCTCTCTTTTCTCCCTTCTCCTTTTCTCCCGCTCTCTCTTTCTCTCTCTTTTCTCCCTTCTCCTTTTCTCCTGCTCTCTCTCTCTCTCTCTTTTATCTATCTCTCTATTTCTCGCTCTCTCATCATTGTGTTAGTCTGAATCCAACCCGACCAGAAGCCCTGTTCTGTTCTGTTCCGCATGTAGCTCGGACTCTGGCCTGCTTGTGTATCTGAAACCCTAAGGTTCCATGTAATTGCATGCATTAGAGAGGTTAAGAAAACAAAATGTTATTTTGTGAAGTCCTGTGACCCGGTGCTGTGGCAGCGGTGCTGGTGGTGTCTCTATGGAGTGGAGAGGACAGGCAGCGGGCCATGAGGGTGTAAATCAGACCTTAATGCTGATGGCTACAGCAGATGCCTTCCCCTTTCATCTCTGCCTGCTGGGTCGAGCTGCTCTTAGCTTCTACAATACAGGACAAGGCTACACAGCTATTACTGGCTACCTCTAGCTTCACCATCACAGCAGCACACCATGTCCCTCACTGTGTATGGCTTAGGACCTCCAAGACATCATTGTGTGTATTTGTCTGGGATCGTTGGTGAAATATGACTGCATAGTTGTTTTGGACACATACGAACAGACACACACACACACACACAAAGACACAGGCAAGAACATGCAGGAACAGACTCATATTCTACTTCAAAACATGTTGATTTGAGTAGAAACCATGAGTTGGAGTGACCTCTTGGGACATAACCCAGACAGGATGAGATTTGTCACTTTCAGTCCAGGCATGATAACAGAGTGATGGCCTGCTCTAGAAACACCATTGTAATTGGACCTGACTGAACTGGATCAATGGGGATTTATGTTCCAGTTTGGAAGATCCCTACAGGATCACTATGGTACTGTAGCAGCTCACACAGTCAGTCTGTCTCAGTCCTACACCTGGATCAGGTACACAGTACAGACACTAACTACTGTAATCAACTAAGACTACATTCAAGAAACTAGTCCACACAGTGTTTCATTGGATGTTATAGCATGCCTCGACAAGGGACATAAATAAAAGCTACCTTTGTGATGCCTGTTGACTAGTGGCTTTCTGGTGTTTTTTTAATGTTTTATTATTATTTAAAACATTTTGTTGTAGTTTTTGCCCCTTTTTCTCCCCAATTTTGTGATATCCAATTGGTAGTTACAGTCTTGTCCCATCCATCGCTGCAACTCCCGTACGGACTCGGAGAGGCGAAGGTCGAGAGCGATGCGTCCTCCGAAACAGGACCCCGCCAAGCTGCACTGCTTCTTGACACACTGCTCGCTTAACCCGGAAGCCAGCCGGACCAATGTGTCGGAGGAAAGCTGGCGACCGAAGTCAGCATGCGTGCGCCCGGCCCGACACAAAGAGTCGCTAGAGAGCAATGGGGCAAAACCATCCCCTAGGCTGGGCCAATTGTGCACTGCCTCATGGGTCTCCCGGTCGCTGCTGGCTGCGACACAGCCCGGGATGGAACCTGGGTCTGTAGTGATGCCTCTAGACAGTTGCACCACTCGGGAGGCCCCTGGCTTTGTGGTGTTTTGATAAAGAACGTGCCCGTGTACCATAATGAACACCATCATTCCTTTTAGGCACCGTTAGTCAGTGACTCAACCTCTGAACTGTTAATGTTGTGTGTGTAATATGTGTGGTTAAAAAAGAACAGTGCAAGTCTGACACCGAGCCTGTTGGGTAATACGATTTCCAGCTCCCAACTCACGAGGGACCTGAGAAAGAGTTGACCCAATATATTTAAAAGCCTGCTGCTTCCTGGAAAAAGGAAGGGGACAAGTGGCAACAGTTGAGGGGGTAGAGAAAGAAAGATAAATATTTATTACAGAAATTGAGTTTGTCCCCCCAGTGCCATCAGACTGTGGAGGACCAGATTGATGGAGATCATTTATTATTGGATATAAACTGTTTTAAAGACGGGAGTCATTCCCTCCAGAGACCTAATCCTTCACAATCTCATCAGAGGATAACACAGAACAGTGGGGGAACTTGTTTTGTTTGTCATGCTCTTTTTCAGTTCTTTCCCTCACGACCTCATAAGAATATCTATCTTCCTAAAGCACTTCACTGTTTGACTTTCAAATCAAAGGCATTAGCCAGCCACACTGCTCAAGGCGGGGTGTAAATATGCACATGTGCAGTGATTGACAGCTCTGTAATGGCTAAATTAATGATTTGTTGTGGAGCAAATAATAACAGAGCTGGGCGACATCTAAACACACAAACAAGCTGGTGGACTGACGGGACTGATACACTCGAAACAGCAGTTGGGATCGGATCAGGATCTCTGTTTATTGGATAAATGTTTGTTGATATGAGACCTGACAGTGTTTGTTGATATGAGACCTCCATCATGAGGGAATGAGATCTGACAGTGTTTGTTGATATGAGACCTCCATCATGAGGAATGAGATCTGACAGTGTTTGTTGATATGAGACCTCCATCATGAGGAATGAGATCTGACAGTGTTTGTTAATATGAGACCTCTATCATGAGGAATGAGATCTGACAGTGTTTGTTGATATGAGACCTCCATCATGAGGGAATGAATGAGATCTGACAGTGTTTGTTGATATGAGACCTCCATCATGAGGGAATGAGATCTGACAGTGTTTGTTGATATGAGACCTCCATCATGAGGAATGAGATCTGACAGTGTTTGTTGATATGAGACCTCCATCATGAGGGAATGAATGAGATCTGACAGTGTTTGTTGATATGAGACCTCCATCGTGAGGGAATGAATGAGATCTGACAGTGTTTGTTGATATGAGACCTCCATCATGAGGGAATGAATGAGATCTGACAGTGTTTGTTAATATGAGACCTCCATCATGAGGAATGAGATCTGACAGTGTTTGTTGATATGAGACCTCCATCATGAGGGAATGAGATCTGACAGTGTTTGTTGATATGAGACCTCCATCATGAGGGAATGAATGAGATCTGACAGTGTTGGTTGATATGAGACCTCCATCATGAGGGAATGAGATCTGACAGTGTTTGTTGATATGAGACGTCCATAATGAGGGATTGAATGAGATCTGACAGTGTTTGTTGATATGAGACCTCCATCATGAGGGAATGAATGAGATCTGACAGTGTTTGTTGATATGAGACCTCCATAATGAGGGATTGAATGAGATCTGACAGTGTTTGTTGATATGAGACCTCCATCATGAGGAATGAGATCTGACAGTGTTTGTTGATATGAGACCTCTATCATGAGGAATGAGATCTGACAGTGTTTGTTGATATGAGACCTCCATCATGAGGAATGAGATCTGACAGTGTTTGTTGATATGAGACCTCTATCATGAGGAATGAGATCTGACAGTGTTTGTTGATATGAGACCTCTATCATGAGGAATGAGATCTGACAGTGTTTGTTGATATGAGACCTCCATCATGAGGAATGAGATCTGACAGTGTTTGTTGATATGAGACCTCCATCATGAGGGAATGAATGAGATCTGACAGTGTTTGTTGATATGAGACCTCTATCATGAGGAATTGGATCTGACAGTGTTTGTTGATATGAGACCTCTATCATGAGGAATTGGATCTGACAGTGTTTGTTGATATGAGACCTCTATCATGAGGAATGAGATCTGACAGTGTTTGTTGATATGAGACCTCCATCATGAGGGAATGAATGAGATCTGACAGTGTTTGTTGATATGAGACCTCTATCATGAGGGAATGAATGCGATCTGACAGTGTTTGTTGATATGAGACCTCCATCATGAGGGAATGAATGCGATCTGACAGTGTTTGTTGATATGAGACCTCCATCATGAGGAATGAGATCTGACAGTGTTTGTTGATATGAGACCTCCATCATGAGGGAATGAATGAGATCTGACAGTGTTTGTTGATATGAGACCTCCATCATGAGGGAATGAGATCTGACAGTGTTTGTTGATATGAGACCTCCATCATGAGGGAATGAATGAGATCTGACAGTGTTTGGTTGATATGAGACCTCCATCATGAGGGAATGAATGAGATCTGACAGTGTTTGTTGATATGAGACCTCTATCATGAGGAATGAGATCTGACAGTGTTTGTTGATATGAGACCTCCATCATGAGGGAATGAGATCTGACAGTGTTTGTTGATATGAGACGTCCATAATGAGGGAATGAACGAGATCTGACAGTGTTTGTTGATATGAGACCTCTATCATGAGGAATTGGATCTGACAGTGTTTGTTGATATGAGACCTCTATCATGAGGAATTGGATCTGACAGTGTTTGTTGATATGAGACCTCTATCATGAGGAATGAGATCTGACAGTGTTTGTTGATATGAGACCTCCATCATGAGGGAATGAATGAGATCTGACAGTGTTTGTTGATATGAGACCTCTATCATGAGGGAATGAATGCGATCTGACAGTGTTTGTTGATATGAGACCTCCATCATGAGGGAATGAATGCGATCTGACAGTGTTTGTTGATATGAGACCTCCATCATGAGGGAATGAGATCTGACAGTGTTTGTTGATATGAGACCTCCATCATGAGGGAATGAATGAGATCTGACAGTGTTTGTTGATATGAGACCTCTATCATGAGGAATGAGATCTGACAGTGTTTGTTGATATGAGACCTCCATCATGAGGGAATGAGATCTGACAGTGTTTGTTGATATGAGACGTCCATAATGAGGGATTGAATGAGATCTGACAGTGTTTGTTAATATGAGACCTCCATCATGAGGGAATGAATGAGATCTGACAGTGTTTGTTGATATGAGACCTCCATAATGAGGGATTGAATGAGATCTGACAGTGTTTGTTGATATGAGACCTCCATCATGAGGAATGAGATCTGACAGTGTTTGTTGATATGAGACCTCTATCATGAGGAATGAGATCTGACAGTGTTTGTTGATATGAGACCTCTATCATGAGGAATGAGATCTGACAGTGTTTGTTGATATGAGACCTCCATCATGAGGAATGAGATCTGACAGTGTTTGTTGATATGAGACCTCCATCATGAGGGAATGAATGAGATCTGACAGTGTTTGTTGATATGAGACCTCTATCATGAGGGAATGAATGCGATCTGACAGTGTTTGTTGATATGAGACCTCCATCATGAGGGAATGAATGCGATCTGACAGTGTTTGTTGATATGAGACCTCCATCATGAGGAATGAGATCTGACAGTGTTTGTTGATATGAGACCTCTATCATGAGGAATGAGATCTGACAGTGTTTGTTGATATGAGACCTCTATCATGAGGAATGAGATCTGACAGTGTTTGTTGATATGAGACCTCCATCATGAGGAATGAGATCTGACAGTGTTTGTTGATATGAGACCTCCATCATGAGGGAATGAATGAGATCTGACAGTGTTTGTTGATATGAGACCTCTATCATGAGGAATTGGATCTGACAGTGTTTGTTGATATGAGACCTCTATCATGAGGAATGAGATCTGACAGTGTTTGTTGATATGAGACCTCCATCATGAGGGAATGAATGAGATCTGACAGTGTTTGTTGATATGACACCTCTATCATGAGGGAATGAATGCGATCTGACAGTGTTTGTTGATATGAGACCTCCATCATGAGGGAATGAATGCGATCTGACAGTGTTTGTTGATATGAGACCTCCATCATGAGGAATGAGATCTGACAGTGTTTGTTGATATGAGACCTCCATCATGAGGGAATGAATGAGATCTGACAGTGTTTGTTGATATGAGACCTCCATCATGAGGGAATGAGATCTGACAGTGTTTGTTGATATGAGACCTCCATCATGAGGGAATGAATGAGATCTGACAGTGTTGGTTGATATGAGACCTCCATCATGAGGGAATGAATGAGATCTGACAGTGTTTGTTGATATGAGACCTCTATCATGAGGAATGAGATCTGACAGTGTTTGTTGATATGAGACCTCCATCATGAGGGAATGAGATCTGACAGTGTTTGTTGATATGAGACGTCCATAATGAGGGAATGAACGAGATCTGACAGTGTTTGTTGATATGAGACCTCTATCATGAGGAATTGGATCTGACAGTGTTTGTTGATATGAGACCTCTATCATGAGGAATTGGATCTGACAGTGTTTGTTGATATGAGACCTCTATCATGAGGAATGAGATCTGACAGTGTTTGTTGATATGAGACCTCCATCATGAGGGAATGAATGAGATCTGACAGTGTTTGTTGATATGAGACCTCTATCATGAGGGAATGAATGCGATCTGACAGTGTTTGTTGATATGAGACCTCCATCATGAGGGAATGAATGCGATCTGACAGTGTTTGTTGATATGAGACCTCCATCATGAGGAGATCTGACAGTGTTTGTTGATATGAGACCTCCATCATGAGGGAATCTGAGATCTGACAGTGTTTGTTGATATGAGACCTCCATCATGAGGGAATGAGATCTGACAGTGTTTGTTGATATGAGACCTCCATCATGAGGGAATGAATGAGATCTGACAGTGTTTGTTGATATGAGACCTCCATCATGAGGAATGAGATCTGACAGTGTTTGTTGATATGAGACCTCCATCATGAGGGAATGAATGAGATCTGACAGTGTTTGTTGATATGAGACCTCCATCATGAGAGAATGAATGAGATCTGACAGTGTTTGTTGATATGAGACCTCCATCATGAGGGAATGAGATCTGACAGTGTTTGTTGATATGAGACCTCCATCATGAGGGAATGAATGAGATCTGACAGTGTTTGTTGATATGAGACCTCCATCATGAGGGAATGAATGAGATCTGACAGTGTTTGTTGATATGAGACCTCTATCATGAGGAATGAGATCTGACAGTGTTTGTTGATATGAGACCTCCATCATGAGGGAATGAGATCTGACAGTGTTTGTTGATATGAGACCTCCATCATGAGGGAATGAATGAGATCTGACAGTGTTTGTTGATATGAGACCTCTATCATGAGGAATTGGATCTGACAGTGTTTGTTGATATGAGACCTCTATCATGAGGAATTGGATCTGACAGTGTTTGTTGATATGAGACCTCTATCATGAGGAATGAGATCTGACAGTGTTTGTTGATATGAGACCTCCATCATGAGGGAATGAATGAGATCTGACAGTGTTTGTTGATATGAGACCTCTATCATGAGGGAATGAATGCGATCTGACAGTGTTTGTTGATATGAGACCTCCATCATGAGGGAATGAATGCGATCTGAAGTGTTTGTTGATATGAGACCTCCATCATGAGGGAATGAGATCAGTGTTTGTTGATATGAGACCTCCATCATGAGGGAATGAATGAGATCTGACAGTGTTTGTTGATATGAGACCTCCATCATGAGGGAATGAATGAGATCTGACAGTGTTTGTTGATATGAGACCTCCATCATGAGGGAATGAGATCTGACAGTGTTTGTTGATATGAGACCTCCATCATGAGGGAATGAGATCTGACAGTGTTTGTTGATATGAGACCTCCATAATGAGGGATTGAATGAGATCTGACAGTGTTTGTTGATATGAGACCTCCATCATGAGGGAATGAATGAGATCTGACAGTGTTTGTTGATATGAGACCTCCATCATGAGGGATTGAATGAGATCTGACAGTGTTTGTTGATATGAGACCTCCATCATGAGGAATGAGATCTGACAGTGTTTGTTGATATGAGACCTCTATCATGAGGAATGAGATCTGACAGTGTTTGTTGATATGAGACCTCCATCATGAGGAATGAGATCTGACAGTGTTTGTTGATATGAGACCTCCATCATGAGGGAATGAATGAGATCTGACAGTGTTTGTTGATATGAGACCTCCATCATGAGGGAATGAATGCGATCTGACAGTGTTTGTTGATAGTGAGACCTCCATCATGAGGAATGAGATGCGATCTGACAGTGTTTGTTGATATGAGACCTCCATCATGAGGAATGAATGAGATCTGACAGTGTTTGTTGATATGAGACCTCTATCATGAGGGAATGAATGAGATCTGACAGTGTTTGTTGATATGAGACCTCCATCATGAGGGAATGAGATCTGACAGTGTTTGTTGATATGAGACCTCCATCATGAGGAATGAGATCTGACAGTGTTTGTTGATATGAGACCTCCATCATGAGGGAATGAATGAGATCTGACAGTGTTTGTTGATATGAGACCTCCATCATGAGGGAATGAATGATATCTGACAGTGTTTGTTGATATGAGACCTCTATCATGAGGAATGAGATCTGACAGTGTTTGTTGATATGAGACCTCCATCATGAGGGAATGAGATCTGACAGTGTTTGTTGATATGAGACGTCCATAATGAGGGATTGAATGAGATCTGACAGTGTTTGTTGATATGAGACCTCCATCATGAGGGAATGAATGAGATCTGACAGTGTTTGTTGATATGAGACCTCCATCATGAGGGATTGAATGAGATCTGACAGTGTTTGTTGATATGAGACCTCCATCATGAGGAATGAGATCTGACAGTGTTTGTTGATATGAGACCTCTATCATGAGGAATGAGATCTGACAGTGTTTGTTGATATGAGACCTCTATCATGAGGAATGAGATCTGACAGTGTTTGTTGATATGAGACCTCCATCATGAGGAATGAGATCTGACAGTGTTTGTTGATATGAGACCTCCATCATGAGAGAATGAATGAGATCTGACAGTGTATGTTGATATGAGACCTCCATCATGAGGGAATAAATGTTTGTTGATATGAGACCTCCATCATGAGGGAATGAGATCTGACAGTGTTTGTTGATATGAGACCTCCATCATGAGGGAATGAATGAGATCTGACAGTGTTTGTTGATATGAGACCTCCATCATGAGGGAATGAATGAGATCTGACAGTGTTTGTTGATATGAGACCTCCATCATGAGGAATGAGATCTGACAGTGTTTGTTGATATGAGACCTCCATCATGAGGGAATGAGATCTGACAGTGTTTGTTGATATGAGACGTCCATAATGAGGGAATGAATCTGACAGTGTTTGTTGATATGAGACCTCTATCATGAGGAATTGGATCTGACAGTGTTTGTTGATATGAGACCTCTATCATGAGGAATTGGATCTGACAGTGTTTGTTGATATGAGACCTCTATCATGAGGAATGAGATCTGACAGTGTTTGTTGATATGAGACCTCCATCATGAGGGAATGAATGAGATCTGACAGTGTTTGTTGATATGAGACCTCTATCATGAGGGAATGAATGCGATCTGACAGTGTTTGTTGATATGAGACCTCCATCATGAGGGAATGAATGAGATCTGACAGTGTTTGTTGATATGAGACCTCCATCATGAGGAATGAGATCTGACAGTGTTTGTTGATATGAGACCTCCATCATGAGGGAATGAATGAGATCTGACAGTGTTTGTTGATATGAGACCTCCATCATGAGGGAATGAGATCTGACAGTGTTTGTTGATATGAGACCTCCATCATGAGGGAATGAATGAGATCTGACAGTGTTTGTTGATATGAGACCTCCATCATGAGGGAATGAGATCTGACAGTGTTTGTTGATATGAGACCTCCATCATGAATGATCTGACAGTGTTTGATTGATATGAGACCTCCATCATGAGGGAATGAATGAGATCTGACAGTGTTTGTTGATATGAGACCTCCATCATGAGGGAATGAGATCTGACAGTGTTTGTTGATATGAGACCTCCATCATGAGGGAATGAATGAGATCTGACAGTGTTTGTTGATATGAGACCTCCATCATGAGGGAATGAATGAGATCTGACAGTGTTTGTTGATATGAGACCTCTATCATGAGGAATGAGATCTGACAGTGTTTGTTGATATGAGACCTCCATCATGAGGAATGAGATCTGACAGTGTTTGTTGATATGAGACCTCCATCATGAGGGAATGAATGAGATCTGACAGTGTTTGTTGATATGAGACCTCTATCATGAGGAATTGGATCTGACAGTGTTTGTTGATATGAGACCTCTATCATGAGGAATTGGATCTGACAGTGTTTGTTGATATGAGACCTCTATCATGAGGAATGAGATCTGACAGTGTTTGTTGATATGAGACCTCCATCATGAGGGAATGAATGAGATCTGACAGTGTTTGTTGATATGAGACCTCCATCATGAGGAATGAATGATCTGACAGTGTTTGTTGATATGAGACCTCCATCATGAGGGAATGAATGAGATCTGACAGTGTTTGTTGATATGAGACCTCCATCATGAGGGAATGAGATCTGACAGTGTTTGTTGATATGAGACCTCCATCATGAGGGAATGAATGAGATCTGACAGTGTTTGTTGATATGAGACCTCCATCATGAGGGAATCTGACAGTGTTTGTTGATATGGAGACCTCTATCATGAGGAATGAGATCTGACAGTGTTTGTTGATATGAGACCTCCATCATGAGGGAATGAGATCTGACAGTGTTTGTTGATATGAGACCTCCATAATGAGGGAATGAATGAGATCTGACAGTGTTTGTTGATATGAGACCTCCATCATGAGGGAATGAATGAGATCTGACAGTGTTTGTTGATATGAGACCTCCATAATGAGGGAAAATGAGATCTGACAGTGTTTGTTGATATGAGACCTCCATCATGAGGAATGAGATCTGACAGTGTTTGTTGATCTATCATGAGGAATGAGATCTGACAGTGTTTGTTGATATGAGACCTCTATCATGAGGAATGAGATCTGACAGTGTTTGTTGATATGAGACCTCCATCATGAGGAATGAGATCTGACAGTGTTTGTTGATATGAGACCTCCATCATGAGGGAATGAATGAGATCTGACAGTGTTTGTTGATATGAGACCTCTATCATGAGGGAATGAATGCGATCTGACAGTGTTTGTTGATATGAGACCTCCATCATGAGGGAATGAATGCGATCTGACAGTGTTTGTTGATATGAGACCTCCATCATGAGGAATGAATGAGATCTGACAGTGTTTGTTGATATGAGACCTCTATCATGAGGGAATGAATGCGATCTGACAGTGTTTGTTGATATGAGACCTCCATCATGAGGGAATGAATGCGATCTGACAGTGTTTGTTGATATGAGACCTCCATCATGAGGGAATGAGATCTGACAGTGTTTGTTGATATGAGACCTCCATCATGAGGGAATGAATGAGATCTGACAGTGTTGGTTGATATGAGACCTCCATCATGAGGGAATGAATGAGATCTGACAGTGTTTGTTGATATGAGACCTCTATCATGAGGAATGAGATCTGACAGTGTTTGTTGATATGAGACCTCCATCATGAGGGAATGAGATCTGACAGTGTTTGTTGATATGAGACCTCCATCATGAGGGATTGAATGAGATCTGACAGTGTTTGTTGATATGAGACCTCCATCATGAGGGAATGAATGAGATCTGACAGTGTTTGTTGATATGAGACCTCCATAATGAGGGATTGAATGAGATCTGACAGTGTTTGTTGATATGAGACCTCCATCATGAGGAATGAGATCTGACAGTGTTTGTTGATATGAGACCTCTATCATGAGGAATGAGATCTGACAGTGTTTGTTGATATGAGACCTCTATCATGAGGAATGAGATCTGACAGTGTTTGTTGATATGAGACCTCCATCATGAGGAATGAGATCTGACAGTGTTTGTTGATATGAGACCTCCATCATGAGGGAATGAATGAGATCTGACAGTGTTTGTTGATATGAGACCTCTATCATGAGGGAATGAATGCGATCTGACAGTGTTTGTTGATATGAGACCTCCATCATGAGGGAATGAGATCTGACAGTGTTTGTTGATATGAGACCTCCATCATGAGGGAATGAATGAGATCTGACAGTGTTGGTTGATATGAGACCTCCATCATGAGGGAATGAATGAGATCTGACAGTGTTTGTTGATATGAGACCTCTATCATGAGGAATGAGATCTGACAGTGTTTGTTGATATGAGACCTCCATCATGAGGGAATGAGATCTGACAGTGTTTGTTGATATGAGAGACCTCCATCTGACAGTGTTTGTTGATATGAGACCTCTATCATGAGGAATGGATCTGACAGTGTTTGTTGATATGAGACCTCTATCATGAGGAATTGGATCTGACAGTGTTTGTTGATATGAGACCTCTATCATGAGGAATGAGATCTGACAGTGTTTGTTGATATGAGACCTCCATCATGAGGGAATGAATGAGATCTGACAGTGTTTGTTGATATGAGACCTCTATCATGAGGGAATGAATGCGATCTGACAGTGTTTGTTGATATGAGACCTCCATCATGAGGGAATGAGATCTGACAGTGTTTGTTGATATGAGACCTCCATCATGAGGGAATGAGATCTGACAGTGTTTGTTGATATGAGACCTCCATCATGAGGGAATGAATGAGATCTGACAGTGTTTGTTGATATGAGACCTCCATCATGAGGGAATGAATGAGATCTGACAGTGTTTGTTGATATGAGACCTCCATGAGGAATGAGATCTGATGTTTGTTGATATGAGACCTCCATCATGGGGGATGAGATCTGACAGTGTTTGTTGATATGAGACCTCCATCATGAGGGATTGAATGAGATCTGACAGTGTTTGTTGATATGAGACCTCCATCATGAGGGAATGAATGAGATCTGACAGTGTTTGTTGATATGAGACCTCCATCATGAGGGATTGAATGAGATCTGACAGTGTTTGTTGATATGAGACCTCCATCATGAGGAATGAGATCTGACAGTGTTTGTTGATATGAGACCTCCATCATGAGGAATGAGATCTGACAGTGTTTGTTGATATGAGACCTCCATCATGAGGAATGAGATCTGACAGTGTTTGTTGATATGAGACCTCCATCATGAGGAATGAGATCTGACAGTGTTTGTTGATATGAGACCTCCATCATGAGGGAATGAATGAGATCTGACAGTGTTTGTTGATATGAGACCTCCATCATGAGGGAATGAATGAGATCTGACAGTGTTTGTTGATATGAGACCTCCATCATGAGGGAATGAATGAGATCTGACAGTGTTTGTTGATATGAGACCTCCATCATGAGGAATGAGATCTGACAGTGTTTGTTGATATGAGACCTCCATCATGAGGGAATGAGATCTGCCAGTGTTTGTTGATATGAGACCTCCATCACGAGGAATGAGATCTGACAGTGTTTGTTGATATGAGACCTCTATCATGAGGAATGAGATCTGACAGTGTTTGTTGAGAGACCTCTATCATGAGGAATGAGATCTGACAGTGTTTGTTGATATGAGACCTCCATCATGAGGAATGAGATCTGACAGTGTTTGTTGATATGAGACCTCCATCATGAGGGAATGAATGAGATCTGACAGTGTTTGTTGATATGAGACCTCTATCATGAGGAATTGGATCTGACAGTGTTTGTTGATATGAGACCTCCATCATGAGGAATGAGATCTGACAGTGTTTGTTGATATTAGACCTCTATCATGAGGAATGAGATCTGACAGTGTTTGTTGATATGAGACCTCCATCATGAGGGAATGAATGAGATCTGACAGTGTTTGTTGATATGAGACCTCTATCATGAGGGAATGAATGCGATCTGACAGTGTTTGTTGATATGAGACCTCCATCATGAGGGAATGAATGCGATCTGACAGTGTTTGTTGATATGAGACCTCCATCATGAGGAATGAGATCTGACAGTGTTTGTTGATATGAGACCTCCATCATGAGGGAATGAATGAGATCTGACAGTGTTTGTTGATATGAGACCTCCATCATGAGGGAATGAGATCTGACAGTGTTTGTTGATATGAGACCTCCATCATGAGGGAATGAATGAGATCTGACAGTGTTTGTTGATATGAGACCTCCATCATGAGGGAATGAATGAGATCTGACAGTGTTTGTTGATATGAGACCTCTATCATGAGGAATGAGATCTGACAGTGTTTGTTGATATGAGACCTCCATCATGAGGGAATGAGATCTGACAGTGTTTGTTGATATGAGACCTCCATAATGAGGGATTGAATGAGATCTGACAGTGTTTGTTGATATGAGACCTCCATCATGAGGGAATGAATGAGATCTGACAGTGTTTGTTGATATGAGACCTCCATCATGAGGGATTGAATGAGATCTGACAGTGTTTGTTGATATGAGACCTCCATCATGAGGAATGACTGACAGTGTTTGTTGATATGAGACCTCTATCATGAGGAATGAGATCTGACAGTGTTTGTTGATATGAGACCTCCATCATGAGGATCTGAAGTGTTTGTTGATATGAGATCCTCCATCATGACAGTGTTTGTTGATATGAGACCTCCATCATGAGGGAATGAATGAGATCTGACAGTGTTTGTTGATATGAGACCTCTATCATGAGGAATTGGATCTGACAGTGTTTGTTGATATGAGACCTCTATCATGAGGAATTGGATCTGACAGTGTTTGTTGATATGAGACCTCTATCATGAGGAATGAGATCTGACAGTGTTTGTTGATATGAGACCTCTATCATGAGGGAATGAATGAGATCTGACAGTGTTTGTTGATATGAGACCCCCATCATGAGGGAATGAATGAGATCTGACAGTGTTTGTTGATATGAGACCTCCATCATGAGGGAATGAATGAGATCTGACAGTGTTTGTTGATATGAGACCTCTATCATGAGGGAATAAATGCGATCTGACAGTGTTTGTTGATATGAGACCTCCATCATGAGGGAATGAATGCGATCTGACAGTGTTTGTTGATATGAGACGTCCATAATGAGGGATTGAATGAGATCTGACAGTGTTTGTTGATATGAGACCTCCATCATGAGGGAATGAATGAGATCTGACAGTGTTTGTTGATATGAGACCTCCATAATGAGGGATTGAATGAGATCTGACAGTGTTTGTTGATATGAGACCTCCATCATGAGGGAATGAATGAGATCTGACAGTGTTTGTTGATATGAGACCTCCATCATGAGGGAATGAGATCTGACAGTGTTTGTTGATATGAGACCTCCATCATGAGGGAATGAATGAGATCTGACAGTGTTTGTTGATATGAGACCTCCATCATGAGGGAATGAATGAGATCTGACAGTGTTTGTTGATATGAGACCTCCATCATGAGGAATGAGATCTGACAGTGTTTGTTGATATGAGACCTCCATCATGAGGGAATGAGATCTGACAGTGTTTGTTGATATGAGACCTCCATCATGAGGGAATGAATGAGATCTGACAGTGTTTGTTGATATGAGACCTCTATCATGAGGAATTGGATCTGACAGTGTTTGTTGATATGAGACCTCTATCATGAGGAATGAGATCTGACAGTGTTTGTTGATATGAGACCTCCATCATGAGGGAATGAATGAGATCTAACAGTGTTTGTTGATATGAGACCTCTATCATGAGGGAATGAATGTCTGACAGTGTTTGTTGATATGAGACCTCCATCATGAGGGAATGAATGAGATCTGACAGTGTTTGTTGATATGAGACCTCCATCATGAGGAATGAGATCTGACAGTGTTTGTTGATATGAGACCTCCATCATGAGGGAATGAATGAGATCTGACAGTGTTTGTTGATATGAGACCTCCATCATGAGGGAATGAGATCTGACAGTGTTTGTTGATATGAGACCTCCATCATGAGGGAATGAATGAGATCTGACAGTGTTGGTTGATATGAGACCTCCATCATGAGGGAATGAATGAGATCTCACAGTGTTTGTTGATATGAGACCTCTATCATGAGGAATGAGATCTGACAGTGTTTGTTGATATGAGACCTCCATCATGAGGGAATGAGATCTGACAGTGTTTGTTGATATGAGACGTCCATAATGAGGGATTGAATGAGATCTGACAGTGTTTGTTGATATGAGACCTCCATCATGAGGGAATGAATGAGATCTGACAGTGTTTGTTGATATGAGACCTCCATAATGAGGGATTGAATGAGATCTGACAGTGTTTGTTGATATGAGACCTCCATCATGAGGAATGAGATCTGACAGTGTTTGTTGATATGAGACCTCTATCATGAGGAATGAGATCTGACAGTGTTTGTTGATATGAGACCTCTATCATGAGGAATGAGATCTGACAGTGTTTGTTGATATGAGACCTCCATCATGAGGAATGAGATCTGACAGTGTTTGTTGATATGAGACCTCCATCATGAGGGAATGAATGAGATCTGACAGTGTTTGTTGATATGAGACCTCTATCATGAGGAATTGGATCTGACAGTGTTTGTTGATATGAGACCTCTATCATGAGGAATTGGATCTGACAGTGTTTGTTGATATGAGACCTCTATCATGAGGAATGAGATCTGACAGTGTTTGTTGATATGAGACCTCTATCATGAGGGAATGAATGAGATCTGACAGTGTTTGTTGATATGAGACCTCCATCATGAGGGAATGAATGAGATCTGACAGTGTTTGTTGATATGAGACCTCTATCATGAGGAATGAGATCTGACAGTGTTTGTTGATATGAGACCTCCATCATGAGGGAATTAATGAGATCTGACAGTGTTTGTTGATATGAGACCTCTATCATGAGGAGTGTTTGTTGATATGAGACCTCCATCATGAGGGTATGAATGAGATCTGACAGTGTTTGTTGATATGAGACCTCCATCATGAGGGAATGAATGAGATCTGACAGTGTTTGTTGATATGAGACCTCCATCATGAGGAATGAGATCTGACAGTGTTTGTTGATATGAGACCTCTATCATGAGGAATGAGATCTGACAGTGTTTGTTGATATGAGACCTCTATCATGAGGAATGAGATCTGACAGTGTTTGTTGATATGAGACCTCCATCATGAGGAATGAGATCTGACAGTGTTTGTTGATATGAGACCTCCATCATGAGGGAATGAATGAGATCTGACAGTGTTTGTTGATATGAGACCTCTATCATGAGTAATTGGATCTGACAGTGTTTGTTGATATGAGACCTCTATCATGAGGAATTGGATCTGACAGTGTTTGTTGATATGAGACCTCTATCATGAGGAATGAGATCTGACAGTGTTTGTTGATATGAGACCTCCATCATGAGGGAATGAATGAGATCTGACAGTGTTTGTTGATATGAGACCTCCATCATGAGGAATGAGATCTGACAGTGTTTGTTGATATGAGACCTCTATCATGAGGGAATGAATGCGATCTGACAGTGTTTGTTGATATGAGACCTCCATCATGAGGGAATGAATGCGATCTGACAGTGTTTGTTGATATGAGACCTCCATCATGAGGAATGAGATCTGACAGTGTTTGTTGATATGAGACCTCCATCATGAGGGAATGAATGAGATCTGACAGTGTTTGTTGATATGAGACCTCCATCATGAGGGAATGAGATCTGACAGTGTTTGTTGATATGAGACCTCCATCATGAGGGAATGAATGAGATCTGACAGTGTTGGTTGATATGAGACCTCCATCATGAGGGAATGAATGAGATCTGACAGTGTTTGTTGATATGAGACCTCTATCATGAGGAATGAGATCTGACAGTGTTTGTTGATATGAGACCTCCATCATGAGGGAATGAGATCTGACAGTGTTTGTTGATATGAGACCTCCATCATGAGGGAATGAATGAGATCTGACAGTGTTTGTTGATATGAGACCTCCATCATGAGGGATTGAATGAGATCTGACAGTGTTTGTTGATATGAGACCTCCATCATGAGGAATGAGATCTGACAGTGTTTGTTGATATGAGACCTCTATCATGAGGAATGAGATCTGACAGTGTTTGTTGTGATATGAGACCTCTATCATGAGGAATGAGATCTGACAGTGTTTGTTGATATGAGACCTCCATCATGAGGAATGAGATCTGACAGTGTTTGTTGATATGAGACCTCCATCATGAGGGAATGAATGAGATCTGACAGTGTTTGTTGATATGAGACCTCCATCATGAGGGAATGAGATCTGACAGTGTTTGTTGATATGAGACCTCTATCATGAGGAATGAGATCTGACAGTGTTTGTTGATATGAGACCTCTATCATGAGGGAATGAATGAGATCTGACAGTGTTTGTTGATATGAGACCTCCATCATGAGGGAATGAATGAGATCTGACAGTGTTTGTTGATATGAGACCTCCATCATGAGGGAATGAATGAGATCTGACAGTGTTTGTTGATATGAGACCTCTATCATGAGGAATGAAATCTGACAGTGTTTGTTGATATGAGACCTCCATCATGAGGGTATGAATGAGATCTGACAGTGTTTGTTGATATGAGACCTCTATCATGAGGAATGAGATCTGACAGTGTTTGTTGATATGAGACCTCCATCATGAGGGAATTAATGAGATCTGACAGTGTTTGTTGATATGAGACCTCTATCATGAGGAGTGTTTGTTGATATGAGACCTCCATCATGATCTGACAGTGTTTGTTGATATGAGACCTCCATCATGAGGGAATGAATGAGATCTGACAGTGTTTGTTGATATGAGACCTCCATCATGAGGAATGAGATCTGACAGTGTTTGTTGATATGAGACCTCTATCATGAGGAATGAGATCTGACAGTGTTTGTTGATATGAGACCTCCATCATGAGGGAATGAATGAGATCTGACAGTGTTTGTTGATATGAGACCTCCATCATGAGGGAATGAATGCGATCTGACAGTGTTTGTTGATATGAGACCTCCATCATGAGGGAATGAATGCGATCTGACAGTGTTTGTTGATATGAGATCTCCATCATGAGGAATGAGATCTGACAGTGTTTGTTGATATGAGACCTCCATCATGAGGGAATGAATGAGATCTGACAGTGTTTGTTGATATGAGACCTCCATCATGAGGGAATGAGATCTGACAGTGTTTGTTGATATGAGACCTCCATCATGAGGAATGAATGAGATCTGACAGTGTTTGTTGATATGAGACCTCCATCATGAGGAATGAATGAGATCTGACAGTGTTTGTTGATATGAGACCTCCATCATGAGGGAATGAGATCTGACAGTGTTTGTTGATATGAGACCTCCATCATGAGGGAATGAGATCTGACAGTGTTTGTTGATATGAGACCTCCATAATGAGGGATTGAATGAGATCTGACAGTGTTTGTTGATATGAGACCTCCATCATGAGGGAATGAATGAGATCTGACAGTGTTTGTTGATATGAGACCTCCATAATGAGGGATTGAATGAGATCTGACAGTGTTTGTTGATATGAGACCTCCATCATGAGGAATGAGATCTGACAGTGTTTGTTGATATGAGACCTCTATCATGAGGAATGAGATCTGACAGTGTTTGTTGATATGAGACCTCTATCATGAGGAATGAGATCTGACAGTGTTTGTTGATATGAGACCTCCATCATGAGGAATGAGATCTGACAGTGTTTGTTGATATGAGACCTCCATCATGAGGAATTGGATCTGACAGTGTTTGTTGATATGAGACCTCTATCATGAGGAATTGGATCTGACAGTGTTTGTTGATATGAGACCTCTATCATGAGGAATGAGATCTGACAGTGTTTGTTGATATGAGACCTCCATCATGAGGGAATGAATGAGATCTGACAGTGTTTGTTGATATGAGACCTCCATCATGAGGGAATGAATGAGATCTGACAGTGTTTGTTGATATGAGACCTCCATCATGAGGGAATGAATGCGATCTGAAGTGTTTGAGATCTGAGACCTCCATCATGAGGAATGAGATCTTGTTTGATATGAGACCTCCATCATGAGGGAATGAATGAGATCTGACAGTGTTTGTTGATATGAGACCTCCATCATGAGGGAATGAGATCTGACAGTGTTTGTTGATCTGAGACCTCCATCATGTGTTTGTTGTTGGTTGATATGAGACCTCCATCATGAGGGAATGAATGAGATCTGACAGTGTTTGTTGATATGAGACCTCTATCATGAGGAATGAGATCTGACAGTGTTTGTTGATATGAGACGTCCATAATGAGGGATTGAATGAGATCTGACAGTGTTTGTTGATATGAGACCTCCATCATGAGGGAATGAATGAGATCTGACAGTGTTTGTTGATATGAGACCTCCATCATGAGGGAATGAATGAGATCTGACAGTGTTTGTTGATATGAGACCTCCATCATGAGGAATGAGATCTGACAGTGTTTGTTGATATGAGACCTCTATCATGAGGAATGAGATCTGACAGTGTTTGTTGATATGAGACCTCTATCATGAGGAATGAGATCTGACAGTGTTTGTTGATATGAGACCTCCATCATGAGGAATGAGATCTGACAGTGTTTGTTGATATGAGACCTCCATCATGAGGGAATGAATGAGATCTGACAGTGTTTGTTGATATGAGACCTCTATCATGAGGAATTGGATCTGACAGTGTTTGTTGATATGAGACCTCTATCATGAGGAATTGGATCTGACAGTGTTTGTTGATATGAGACCTCTATCATGAGGAATGAGATCTGACAGTGTTTGTTGATATGAGACCTCTATCATGAGGGAATGAATGAGATCTGACAGTGTTTGTTGATATGAGACCCCCATCATGAGGGAATGAATGAGATCTGACAGTGTTTGTTGATATGAGACCTCCATCATGAGGGAATGAATGAGATCTGACAGATCTCAGATCTGACAGTGTTTGTTGATATGAGACCTCTATCATGAGGAATGAGATCTGACAGTGTTTGTTGATATGAGACCTCCATCATGAGGGTATGAATGAGATCTGACAGTGTTTGTTGATATGAGACCTCTATCATGAGGAATGAGATCTGACAGTGTTTGTTGATATGAGACCTCTATCATGAGGGAATTAATGAGATCTGACAGTGTTTGTTGATATGAGACCTCCATCATGAGGGTATGAATGAGATCTGACAGTGTTTGTTGATATGAGACCTCCATCATGATGAATGAGATCTGACAGTGTTTGTTGATATGAGACCTCCACCATGAGGGAATAAATGAGATATGACAGTGTTTGATGATATGAGACCTCATCATGAACACTTAATAAAATCAATTTAGCCTCAAATAAATAATGAAACATGTTCAATTTGGTTTAGGAACAGTGAACTGCCTTGTTCAGGGGCAGAACGACAGATTTTTGTTGTCAGCTTGGGGATTCGATCTTGCAACCTTTCGGTTACAAGTCCATCTGACCACTGGCTACCTGGCCCCATATGAGACCTCCATCATGAGGAATGAGATCTGACAGTGTTTGTTGATATGAGACCTCCATCATGAGGGAATGAATGAGATCTGACAGTGTTTGTTGATATGAGACCTCCATCATGAGGGAATGAATGAGATCTGACAGTGTTTGTTGATATGAGACCTCCATCATGAGGGAATGAATGAGATCTGACAGTGTTTGTTGATATGAGACCTCCATCATGAGGGAATGAATGAGATCTGACAGTGTTTGTTGATATGAGACCTCCATCATGAGGGATTGAATGAGATCTGACAGTGTTTGTTGATATGAGACCTCCATCATGAGGGAATGAATGAGATCTGACAGTGTTTGTTGATATGAGACCTCCATCATGAGGGAATGAATGAGATCTGACAGTGTTTGTTGATATGAGACCTCCATCATGAGGGAATGAGATCTGACAGTGTTTGTTGATATGAGACCTCCATCATGAGGGATTGAATGAGATCTGACAGTGTTTGTTGATATGAGACCTCCATCATGAGGGAATGAGATCTGACAGTGTTTGATGATATGAGACCTCCATCATGAGGGATTGAATGAGATCTGACAGTGTTTGTTGATATGAGACCTCTATCATGAGGAATGAGATCTGACAGTGTTTGTTGATATGAGACCTCCATCATGAGGGAATGAATGAGATCTGACAGTGTTTGTTGATATGAGACCTCTATCATGAGGAATGAGATCTGACAGTGTTTGTTGATATGAGACCTCTATCATGAGGAATGAGATCTGACAGTGTTTGTTGATATGAGACCTCCATCATGAGGGAATGAGATCTGACAGTGTTTGTTGATATGAGACCTCCGTAATGAGGGAATGAGATCTGACAGTGTTTGTTGATATGAGACCTCCATCATGAGGGAATGAATGAGATCTGACAGTGTTTGTTGATATGAGACCTCCATCATGAGGGAATGAATGAGATCTGACAGTGTTTGTTGATATGAGACCTCCATCATGAGGGAATGAATGAGATCTGACAGTGTTTGTTGATATGAGACCTCCATCATGAGGGAATGAATGAGATCTGACAGTGTTTGTTGATATGAGACCTCCATCATGAGGAATTGGATCTGACAGTGTTTGTTGATATGAGACCTCTATCATGAGGAATTTGATCTGACAGTGTTTGTTGATATGAGACCTCTATCATGAGGAATGAGATCTGACAGTGTTTGTTGATATGAGACCTCTATCATGAGGGAATGAATGAGATCTGACAGTGTTTGTTGATATGAGACCTCCATCATGAGGGAATGAATGAGATCTGACAGTGTTTGTTGATATGAGACCTCCATCATGAGGGAATGAATGAATCTGACAGATCCATCTGACAGTGTTTGTTGATATGAGACCTCTATCATGAGGAATGAGATCTGACAGTGTTTGTTGATATGAGACCTCCATCATGAGGGAATGAATGAGATCTGACAGTGTTTGTTGATATGAGACCTCTATCATGAGGAATGAGATCTGACAGTGTTTGTTGATATGAGACCTCCATCATGAGGGAATGAATGAGATCTGACAGTGTTTGTTGATATGAGACCTCCATCATGAGGGAATGAATGAGATCTGACAGTGTTTGTTGATATGAGACCTCCATCATGAGGGAATGAATGATCTGACAGTGTTTGTTGATATGAGACCTCTATCATGAGGAATTGGATCACAGTGTTTGTTGATATGAGACCTCTATCATGAGGAATGAGATCTGACAGTGTTTGTTGATATGAGACCTCTATCATGAGGAATGAGATCTGACAGTGTTTGTTGATATGAGACCTCCATCATGAGGGAATGAATGAGATCTGACAGTGTTTGTTGATATGAGACCTCCATCATGAGGGAATGAATGAGATCTGACAGTGTTTGTTGATATGAGACCTCCATCATGAGGAATGAGATCTGACAGTGTTTGTTGATATGAGACCTCTATCATGAGGAATGAGATCTGACAGTGTTTGTTGATATGAGACCTCCATCATGAGGGATGAATGAGATCTGACAGTGTTTGTTGATATGAGACCTCTATCATGAGGAATGAGATCTGACAGTGTTTGTTGATATGAGACCTCCATCATGAGGGAATGAATGAGATCTGACAGTGTTTGTTGATATGAGACCTCTATCATGAGACCTCCATCATGAGGGAATGAATGAGATCTGACAGTGTTTGTTGATATGAGACCTCCATCATGAGGAATGAGATCTGACAGTGTTTGTTGATATGAGACCTCCATCATGAGGGAATAAATGAGATATGACTGTGTTCGTTGATATGAGACCTGAGTGTTTGTTGATATGAGACCTCATCATGAACACTTAATAAAATCAATTTAGCCTCAAATAAATAATGAAACATGTTCAATTTGGTTTAGGAACAGTGGGTTAACTGCCTTGTTCAGGGGCAGAATGAGATTTTTACCTGGGGATTCAGTGTTTGTTGAAGTCCAACGCTCTGACCACTAGGCTACCTGCATATGAGACCTCCATCATGAGGAATGAGATCTGACAGTGTTTGTTGATATGAGACCTCCATCATGAGGGAATGAATGAGATCTGACAGTGTTTGTTGATATGAGACCTCCATCATGAGGGAATGAATGAGATCTGACAGTGTTTGTTGATATGAGACCTCCATCATGAGGGAATGAATGAGATCTGACAGTGTTTGTTGATATGAGACCTCCATCATGAGGGATGAGATCTGACAGTGTTTGTTGATATGAGACCTCCATCATGAGGGATTGAATGAGATCTGACAGTGTTTGTTGATATGAGACCTCCATCATGAGGGAATGAATGAGATCTGACAGTGTTTGTTGATATGAGACCTCCATCATGAGGGAATGAATGAGATCTGACAGTGTTTGTTGATATGAGACCTCCATCATGAGGAATGAATGAGATCTGACAGTGTTTGTTGATATGAGACCTCCATCATGAGGGAATGAGATCTGACAGTGTTTGTTGATATGAGACCTCCATCATGAGGGATTGAATGAGATCTGACAGTGTTTGTTGATATGAGACCTCCATCATGAGGGAATGAGATCTGACAGTGTTTGATGATATGAGACCTCCATCATGAGGGATTGAATGAGATCTGACAGTGTTTGTTGATATGAGACCTCTATCATGAGGAATGAGATCTGACAGTGTTTGTTGATATGAGACCTCCATCATGAGGGAATGAATGAGATCTGACAGTGTTTGTTGATATGAGACCTCTATCATGAGGAATGAGATCTGACAGTGTTTGTTGATATGAGACCTCTATCATGAGGAATGAGATCTGACAGTGTTTGTTGATATGAGACCTCCATCATGAGGGAATGAGATCTGACAGTGTTTGTTGATATGAGACCTCCATAATGAGGGATTGAATGAGATCTGACAGTGTTTGTTGATATGAGACCTCCATCATGAGGGAATGAATGATATCTGACAGTGTTTGTTGATATGAGACCTCCATCATGAGGGAATGAATGAGATCTGACAGTGTTTGTTGATATGAGACCTCCATCATGAGGGAATGAATGAGATCTGACAGTGTTTGTTGATATGAGACCTCCATCATGAGGGAATGAATGAGATCTGACAGTGTTTGTTGATATGAGACCTCCATCATGAGGAATGAGATCTGACAGTGTTTGTTGATATGAGACCTCTATCATGAGGAATGAGATCTGACAGTGTTTGTTGATATGAGACCTCTATCATGAGGAATGAGATCTGACAGTGTTTGTTGATATGAGACCTCCATCATGAGGGAATGAATGAGATCTGACAGTGTTTGTTGATATGAGACCTCCATCATGAGGGAATGAGATCTGACAGTGTTTGTTGATATGAGACCTCCATCATGAGGGAATGAATGAGATCTGACAGTGTTTGTTGATATGAGACCTCCATCATGAGGAATGAGATCTGACAGTGTTTGTTGATATGAGACCTCCATCATGAGGGAATGAATGAGATCTGACAGTGTTTGTTGATATGAGACCTCTATCATGAGGAATGACTGACAGTGTTTGTTGATATGAGACCATCATGAGGGAATGTTTGTTGAATGAGATCTGACAGTGTTTGTTGATATGAGACCTCCATCATGAGGGAATGAATGAGATCTGACAGTGTTTGTTGATATGAGACCTCCATCATGAGGGAATGAATGAGATCTGACAGTGTTTGTTGATATGAGACCTCCATCATGAGGGAATGAGATCTGACAGTGTTTGTTGATATGAGACCTCCATCATGAGGAATGAGATCTGACAGTGTTTGTTGATATGAGACCTCCATCATGAGGAATGAGATCTGACAGTGTTTGTTGATATGAGACCTCCATCATGAGGAATGAGATCTGACAGTGTTTGTTGATATGAGACCTCCATCATGAGTGTTTGTTGATATGAGACCTCCATCATGAGATGGATCTGACAGTGTTTGTTGATATGAGACCTCCATCATGAGGAATGAGATCTGACAGTGTTTGTTGATATGAGACCTCCATCATGAGGAATGAGATCTGACAGTGTTTGTTGATATGAGACCTCCATCATGAGGGAATGAATGAGATCTGACAGTGTTTGTTGATATGAGACCTCCATCATGAGGAATGAGATCTGACAGTGTTTGTTGATATGAGACCTCCATCATGAGGGAATGAATGAGATCTGACAGTGTTTGTTGATATGAGACCTCCATCATGAGGGAATGAATGAGATCTGACAGTGTTTGTTGATATGAGACCTCCATCATGAGGGAATAAATGTTTGTTGATATGAGACCTCCATCATGAGGGAATGAGATCTGACAGTGTTTGTTGATATGAGACCTCCATCATGAGGGAATGAATGAGATCTGACAGTGTTTGTTGATATGAGACCTCCATCATGAGGGAATGAATGAGATCTGACAGTGTTTGTTGATATGAGACCTCCATCATGAGGAATGAGATCTGACAGTGTTTGTTGATATGAGACCTCCATCATGAGGGAATGAGATCTGACAGTGTTTGTTGATATGAGACCTCCATAATGAGGGATTGAATGAGATCTGACAGTGTTTGTTGATATGAGACCTCCATCATGAGGGATTGAATGAGATCTGACAGTGTTTGTTGATATGAGACCTCCATCATGAGGGAATGAGATCTGACAGTGTTTGTTGATATGAGACCTCCATCATGAGGGAATGAGATCTGACAGTGTTTGTTGATATGAGACCTCCATCATGAGGAATGAGATCTGACAGTGTTTGTTGATATGAGACCTCTATCATGAGAATGAGATCTGACAGTGTTTGTTGATATGAGACCTCCATCATGAGGGAATGAGATCTGACAGTGTTTGTTGATATGAGACCTCCATCATGAGGAATCTGACAGTGTTTGTTGATATGAGACCTCTGAGGAATTGGATCTGACAGTGTTTGTTGATATGAGACCTCTATCATGAGGGAATGAGATCTGACAGTGTTTGTTGATATGAGACCTCCATCATGAGGGAATGAATGAGATCTGACAGTGTTTGTTGATATGAGACCTCCATCATGAGGGAATGAATGAGATCTGACAGTGTTTGTTGATATGAGACCTCCATCATGAGGGAATGAATGAGATCTGACAGTGTTTGTTGATATGAGACCTCCATCATGAGGGAATGAGATCTGACAGTGTTTGTTGATATGAGACCTCCATCATGAGGGAATGAATGAGATCTGACAGTGTTTGTTGATATGAGACCTCCATCATGAGGGAATGAATGAGATCTGACAGTGTTTGTTGATATGAGACCTCCATCATGAGGGAATGAGATCTGACAGTGTTTGTTGATATGAGACCTCCATCATGAGGAATGAGATCTGACAGTGTTTGTTGATATGAGACCTCCATCATGAGGGAATGAATGAGATCTGACAGTGTTTGTTGATATGAGACCTCCATCATGAGGGAATGAATGAGATCTGACAGTGTTTGTTGATATGAGACCTCCATCATGAGGGAATGAATGAGATCTGACAGTGTTTGAGACCTCCATCATGAGGGATGAGATCTGACAGTGTTTGTTGATATGAGACCTCCATCATGAGGGAATGAGATCTGACAGTGTTTGTTGATATGAGACCTCCATCATGAGGGAATGAATGAGATCTGACAGTGTTTGTTGATATGAGACCTCCATCATGAGGGAATGAATGAGATCTGACAGTGTTTGTTGATATGAGACCTCCATCATGAGGAATGAGATCTGACAGTGTTTGTTGATATGAGACCTGATGAGGAATGAGATCTGACAGTGTTTGTTGATATGAGACCTCCATCATGAGGGATTGAATGAGATCTGACAGTGTTTGTTGATATGAGACCTCCATCATGAGGGAATGAGATCTGACAGTGTTTGTTGATATGAGACCTCCATCATGAGGGAATGAATGAGATCTGACAGTGTTTGTTGATATGAGACCTCCATCATGAGGGAATGAATGAGATCTGACAGTGTTTGTTGATATGAGACCTCCATCATGAGGGATTGAATGAGATCTGACAGTGTTTGTTGATATGAGACCTCCATCATGAGGAATGAGATCTGACAGTGTTTGTTGATATGAGACCTCCATCATGAGGGAATGAGATCTGACAGTGTTTGTTGATATGAGACCTCCATCATGAGGAATGAGATCTGACAGTGTTTGTTGATATGAGACCTCCATCATGAGGGAATGAGATCTGACAGTGTTTGTTGATATGAGACCTCCATCATGAGGGAATGAATGAGATCTGACAGTGTTTGTTGATATGAGACCTCCATCATGAGGAATTGATCTGACAGTGTTTGTTGATATGAGACCTCCATCATGAGGGAATGAATGAGATCTGACAGTGTTTGTTGATATGAGACCTCCATCATGAGGAATGAGATCTGACAGTGTTTGTTGATATGAGACCTCCATCATGAGGGAATGAATGAGATCTGACAGTGTTTGTTGATATGAGACCTCCATCATGAGGGAATGAGATCTGACAGTGTTTGTTGATATGAGACCTCCATCATGAGGAATGAGATCTGACAGTGTTTGTTGATATGAGACCTCCATCATGAGGGAATGAATGAGATCTGACAGTGTTTGTTGATATGAGACCTCCATCATGAGGGAATGAGATCTGACAGTGTTTGTTG
The DNA here is from genome assembly GCF_034236695.1 of Oncorhynchus nerka. Lineage (NCBI taxonomy): Eukaryota > Metazoa > Chordata > Actinopteri > Salmoniformes > Salmonidae > Oncorhynchus > Oncorhynchus nerka. The sequence continues at coordinate 82,639,468 of NC_088423.1, forward strand.
AATGAGAGTGTTTGTTGATATGAGACTCCATCATGAGGGAATGAATGAGATCTGACAGTGTTTGTTGATATGAGACCTCCATCATGAGGGAATGAATGAGATCTGACAGTGTTTGTTGATATGAGACCTCCATCATGAGGGAATGAATGAGATCTGACAGTGTTTGTTGATATGAGACCTCCATCATGAGGAATGAGATCTGACAGTGTTTGTTGATATGAGACCTCCATCATGAGGAATGAGATCTGACAGTGTTTGTTGATATGAGACCTCCATCATGAGGGAATGAATGAGATCTGACAGTGTTTGTTGATATGAGACCTCCATCATGAGGAATGAGATCTGACAGTGTTTGTTGATATGAGACCTCCATCATGAGGAATGAGATCTGACAGTGTTTGTTGATATGAGACCTCCATCATGAGGGATTGAGATATGAGACCTCCATCATTAGGGATTGAGATCTGACAGTGTTTGTTGATATGAGACCTCCATCATGAGGGAATGAGATCTGACAGTGTTTGTTGATATGAGACCTCCATCATGAGGGAATGAATGAGATCTGACAGTGTTTGTTGATATGAGACCTCCATCATGAGGGAATGAGATCTGACAGTGTTTGTTGATATGAGACCTCCATCATGAGGGAATGAGATCTGACAGTGTTTGTTGATATGAGACCTCCATCATGAGGGAATGAATGAGATCTGACAGTGTTTGTTGATATGAGACCTCCATCATGAGGGAATGAGATCTGACAGTGTTTGTTGATATGAGACCTCCATCATGAGGGAATGAATGAGATCTGACAGTGTTTGTTGATATGAGACCTCCATCATGAGGGAATGAGATCTGACAGTGTTTGTTGATATGAGACCTCCATCATGAGGGAATGAATGAGATCTGACAGTGTTTGTTGATATGAGACCTCCATCATGAGGGAATGAATGAGATCTGACAGTGTTTGTTGATATGAGACCTCCATCATGAGGAATGAGATCTGACAGTGTTTGTTGATATGAGACCTCCATCATGAGGGATTGAATGAGATCTGACAGTGTTTGTTGATATGAGACCTCCATCATGAGGGAATGAGATCTGACAGTGTTTGTTGATATGAGACCTCCATCATGAGGGAATGAGATCTGAGATATGAGACTGATGAGGAATGAGATCAGTGTTTGTTGATATGAGACCTCCATCATGAGGGAATGAGATCTGACAGTGTTTGTTGATATGAGACCTCCATCATGAGGGAATGAATGAGATCTGACAGTGTTTGTTGATATGAGACCTCTATCATGAGGGGAATGAGATCTGACAGTGTTTGTTGATATGAGACCTCCATCATGAGGAATGAGATCTGACAGTGTTTGTTGATATGAGACCTCCATCATGAGGGAATGAATGAGATCCTCCATCATGAGGGAATGAATGAGATCTGACAGTGTTTGTTGATATGAGACCTCCATCATGAGGGAATGAATGAGATCTGACAGTGTTTGTTGATATGAGACCTCCATCATGAGGGAATGAGATCTGACAGTGTTTGTTGATATGAGACCTCCATCATGAGGGAATGAATGAGATCTGACAGTGTTTGTTGATATGAGACCTCCATCATGAGGAATGAGATCTGACAGTGTTTGTTGATATGAGACCTCCATCATGAGGGAATGAGATCTGACAGTGTTTGTTGATATGAGACCTCCATCATGAGGGAATGAATGAGATCTGACAGTGTTTGTTGATATGAGACCTCCATCATGAGGGAATGAATGAGATCTGACAGTGTTTGTTAATATGAGACCTCCATCATGAGGGAATGAGATCTGACAGTGTTTGTTGATATGAGACCTCCATCATGAGGGAATGAATGAGATCTGACAGTGTTTGTTGATATGAGACCTCCATCATGAGGGAATGAATGAGATCTGACAGTGTTTGTTGATATGAGACCTCCATCATGAGGGAATGAGATCTGACAGTGTTTGTTGATATGAGACCTCCATCATGAGGGAATGAATGAGATCTGACAGTGTTTGTTGATATGAGACCTCCATCATGAGGAATGAGATCTGACAGTGTTTGTTGATATGAGACCTCCATCATGAGGGAATGAATGAGATCTGACAGTGTTTGTTGATATGAGACCTCCATCATGAGGGAATGAGATCTGACAGTGTTTGTTGAATGAGACCTCCATCATGAGGGAATGAATGAGATCTGACAGTGTTTGTTGATATGAGACCTCCATCATGAGGGAATGAATGAGATCTGACAGTGTTTGTTGATATGAGACCTCCATCATGAGGAATGAGATCTGACAGTGTTTGTTGATATGAGACCTCCATCATGAGGGAATGAGATCTGACAGTGTTTGTTGATATGAGACCTCCATCATGAGGGATTGAATGAGATCTGACAGTGTTTGTTGATATGAGACCTCCATCATGAGGGAATGAATGAGATCTGACAGTGTTTGTTGATATGAGACCTCCATCATGAGGGATTGAATGAGATCTGACAGTGTTTGTTGATATGAGACCTCCATCATGAGGAATGAGATCTGGTGTTTGTTGATATGAGACCTCTATCATGAGGAATGAGATCTGACAGTGTTTGTTGATATGAGACCTCCATCATGAGGAATGAGATCTGACAGTGTTTGTTGATATGAGACCTCCATCATGAGGAATGAGATCTGACAGTGTTTGTTGATATGAGACCTCCATCATGAGGGATTGAGATCTGACAGTGTTTGTTGATATGAGACCTCCATCATTAGGGATTGAGATCTGACAGTGTTTGTTGATATGAGACCTCCATCATGAGGGAATGAGATCTGACAGTGTTTGTTGATATGAGACCTCCATCATGAGGGAATGAATGAGATCTGACAGTGTTTGTTGATATGAGACCTCCATCATGAGGGAATGAATGAGATCTGACAGTGTTTGTTGATATGAGCCCTCCATCATGAGGGAATGAATGAGATCTGACAGTGTTTGTTGAGAGACCTCCATCATGAGGAATGAGATCTGACAGTGTTTGTTGATATGAGACCTCCATCATGAGGGAATGAATGAGATCTGACAGTGTTTGTTGATATGAGACCTCCATCATGAGGGAATGAGATCTGACAGTGTTTGTTGATATGAGACCTCCATCATGAGGGAATGAATGAGATCTGACAGTGTTTGTTGATATGAGACCTCCATCATGAGGGAATGAATGAGATCTGACAGTGTTTGTTGATATGAGACCTCCATCATGAGGAATGAGATCTGACAGTGTATGTTGATATGAGACCTCCATCATGAGGATTGAATGAGATCTGACAGTGTTTGTTGATATGAGACCTCCATCATGAGGGAATGAATGAGATCTGACAGTGTTTGTTGATATGAGACCTCCATGAGGGATTGAATGAGATCTGACAGTGTTTGTTGACCTCCATCATGAGGGAATGAGATCTGACAGTGTTTGACAGTGTTTGTCATGAGGAATGAGATCTGACAGTGTTTGTTGATATGAGACCTCCATCATGAGGAATGAGATCTGACAGTGTTTGTTGATATGAGACCTCCATCATGAGGAATGAGATCTGACAGTGTTTGTTGATATGAGACCTCCATCATGAGGGAATGAATGAGATCTGACAGTGTTTGTTGATATGAGACCTCCATCATGAGGGAATTGAGATCTGACAGTGTTTGTTGATATGAGACCTCCATCATGAGGGAATGAGATCTGACAGTGTTTGTTGATATGAGACCTCCATCATGAGGAATGAGATCTGACAGTGTTTGTTGATATGAGACCTCCATCATGAGGGAATGAATGAGATCTGACAGTGTTTGTTGATATGAGACCTCCATCATGAGGGAATGAATGAGATCTGACAGTGTTTGTTGATATGAGACCTCCATCATGAGGAATGAATGAGATCTGACAGTGTTTGTTGATATGAGACCTCCATCATGAGGAATGAGATCTGACAGTGTTTGTTGATATGAGACCTCCATCATGAGGAATGAGATCTGACAGTGTTTGTTGATATGAGACCTCCATCATGAGGAATGAGATCTGACAGTGTTTGTTGATATGAGACCTCCATCATGAGGGAATTAATGAGATCTGACAGTGTTTGTTGATATGAGACCTCTATCATGAGGAGTGTTTGTTGATATGAGACCTCCATCATGAGGGTATGAATGAGATCTGACAGTGTTTGTTGATATGAGACCTCCATCATGATGAATGAGATCTGACAGTGTTTGTTGATATGAGACCTCCACCATGAGGGAATAAATGAGATATGACTGAGACCTGAGTGTTTGTTGATATGAGACCTCATCATGAACACTTAATAAAATCAATTTAGCCTCAAATAAATAATGAAACATGTTCAATTTGGTTTAGGAACAGTGGGAACTGCCTTGTTCAGGGGCAGAACGACTGATTTTTACCTTGTCAGCTTGGGGATTGATCTTGCAACCTTTCGGTTACAAGTCCAACGCTCTGACCACTCTACCTGCCGCCCCATATGAGACCTCCATCATGAGGAATGAGATCTGACAGTGTTTGTTGATATGAGACCTCCATCATGAGGGAATGAATGAGATCTGACAGTGTTTGTTGATATGAGACCTCCATCATGAGGGAATGAATGAGATCTGACAGTGTTTGTTGATATGAGACCTCCATCATGAGGGAATGAATGAGATCTGACAGTGTTTGTTGATATGAGACCTCCATCATGAGGGAATGAATGAGATCTGACAGTGTTTGTTGATATGAGACCTCCATCATGAGGGATTGAATGAGATCTGACAGTGTTTGTTGATATGAGACCTCCATCATGAGGGAATGAATGAGATCTGACAGTGTTTGTTGATATGAGACCTCCATCATGAGGGAATGAATGAGATCTGACAGTGTTTGTTGATATGAGACCTCCATCATGAGGGAATGAGATCTGACAGTGTTTGTTGATATGAGACCTCCATCATGAGGGAATGAGATCTGACAGTGTTTGTTGATATGAGACCTCCATCATGAGGGAATGAGATCTGACAGTGTTTGTTGATATGAGACCTCCATCATGAGGGATTGAATGAGATCTGACAGTGTTTGTTGATATGAGACCTCCATCATGAGGAATGAGATCTGACAGTGTTTGTTGATATGAGACCTCCATCATGAGGGAATGAATGAGATCTGACAGTGTTTGTTGATATGAGACCTCCATCATGAGGAATGAGATCTGACAGTGTTTGTTGATATGAGACCTCCATCATGAGGAATGAGATCTGACAGTGTTTGTTGATATGAGACCTCCATCATGAGGGAATGAGATCTGACAGTGTTTGTTGATATGAGACCTCCATCATGAGGGAATGAATGAGATCTGACAGTGTTTGTTGATATGAGACCTCCATCATGAGGGAATGAATGAGATCTGACAGTGTTTGTTGATATGAGACCTCCATCATGAGGGAATGAATGAGATCTGACAGTGTTTGTTGATATGAGACCTCCATCATGAGGGAATGAATGAGATCTGACAGTGTTTGTTGATATGAGACCTCCATCATGAGGGAATGAATGAGATCTGACAGTGTTTGTTGATATGAGACCTCCATCATGAGGAATGAGATCTGACAGTGTTTGTTGATATGAGACCTCCATCATGAGGAATGAGATCTGACAGTGTTTGTTGATATGAGACCTCCATCATGAGGAATGAGATCTGACAGTGTTTGTTGATATGAGACCTCCATCATGAGGGAATGAATGAGATCTGACAGTGTTTGTTGATATGAGACCTCCATCATGAGGGAATGAATGAGATCTGACAGTGTTTGTTGATATGAGACCTCCATCATGAGGAATGAATGAGATCTGACAGTGTTTGTTGATATGAGACCTCCATCATGAGGAATGAGATCTGACAGTGTTTGTTGATATGAGACCTCCATCATGAGGGATCTGACAGTGTTTGTTGATATGAGACCTCCATGAGGAATGAGATCTGACAGTGTTTGTTGATATGAGACCTCCATGAATGAGATCTGACAGTGTTTGTTGATATGAGACCTCTGAGGAGTGTTTGTTGATATGAGACCTCCATCATGAGGGTATGAATGAGATCTGACAGTGTTTGTTGATATGAGACCTCCATCATGAGGGAATGAATGAGATCTGACAGTGTTTGTTGAGACCTCCATCATGAGGAATGAGATCCTCCATCATGAGGAATGAGATCTGACAGTGTTTGTTGATATGAGACTCCATCATGAGGAATGAGATCTGAGTGTTTGTTGATATGAGACCTCCATCATGAGGAAATGAGATCTGACAGTGTTTGTTGATATGAGACCTCCATCATGAGGGAATGAATGAGATCTGACAGTGTTTGTTGATATGAGACCTCCATGACAGTGTTTGTTGATATGAGGAATGAGATCTGACAGTGTTTGTTGATATGAGACCTCTATCATGAGGAATGAGATCTGACAGTGTTTGTTGATATGAGACCTCCATCATGAGGGAATGAATGAGATCTGACAGTGTTTGTTGATATGAGACCTCCATCATGAGGAATGAGATCTGACAGTGTTTGTTGAGACCTCTGAGGGAATGAATGCAGACAGTGTTTGTTGATATGAGACCTCCATCATGAGGGAATGAATGAGATCTGACAGTGTTTGTTGATATGAGACCTCCATCATGAGGAATGAGATCTGACAGTGTTTGTTGATATGAGACCTCCATCATGAGGGAATGAATGAGATCTGACAGTGTTTGTTGATATGAGACCTCCATCATGAGGGAATGAGATCTGACAGTGTTTGTTGATATGAGACCTCCATCATGAGGGAATGAATGAGATCTGACAGTGTTTGTTGATATGAGACCTCCATCATGAGGAATGAATGAGATCTGACAGTGTTTGTTGATATGAGACCTCCATCATGAGGAATGAGATCTGACAGTGTTTGTTGATATGAGACCTCCATCATGAGGGAATGAGATCTGACAGTGTTTGTTGATATGAGACCTCCATCATGAGGGAATGAATGAGATCTGACAGTGTTTGTTGATATGAGACCTCCATAATGAGGGATTGAATGAGATCTGACAGTGTTTGTTGATATGAGACCTCCATCATGAGGAATGAGATCTGACAGTGTTTGTTGATATGAGACCTCCATCATGAGGAATGAGATCTGACAGTGTTTGTTGATATGAGACCTCCATCATGAGGAATGAGATCTGACAGTGTTTGTTGATATGAGACCTCCATCATGAGGAATGAGATCTGACAGTGTTTGTTGATATGAGACCTCCATCATGAGGGAATGAGATCTGACAGTGTTTGTTGATATGAGACCTCCATCATGAGGAATGAGATCTGACAGTGTTTGTTGAATGAGACCTCCATCATGAGGAATGAGATCTGACAGTGTTTGTTGATATGAGACCTCCATCATGAGGGAATGAATGAGATCTGACAGTGTTTGTTGATATGAGACCTCCATCATGAGGAATGAGATCTGACAGTGTTTGTTGATATGAGACCTCCATCATGAGGGAATGAATGAGATCTGACAGTGTTTGTTGATATGAGACCTCCATCATGAGGGAATGAATGAGATCTGACAGTGTTTGTTGATATGAGACCTCCATCATGAGGGAATGAGATCTGACAGTGTTTGTTGATATGAGACCTCCATCATGAGGAATGAGATCTGACAGTGTTTGTTGATATGAGACCTCCATCATGAGGGAATGAATGAGATCTGACAGTGTTTGTTGATATGAGACCTCCATCATGAGGGAATGAGATCTGACAGTGTTTGTTGATATGAGACCTCCATCATGAGGGAATGAATGAGATCTGACAGTGTTTGTTGATATGAGACCTCCATCATGAGGGAATGAATGAGATCTGACAGTGTTTGTTGATATGAGACCTCCATCATGAGGGATTGAATGAGATCTGACAGTGTTTGTTGATATGAGACCTCCATCATGAGGGAATGAGATCTGACAGTGTTTGTTGATATGAGACCTCCATCATGAGGGAATGAGATCTGACAGTGTTTGTTGATATGAGACCTCCATCATGAGGGAATGAATGAGATCTGACAGTGTTTGTTGATATGAGACCTCCATCATGAGGGAATGAGATCTGACAGTGTTTGTTGATATGAGACCTCCATCATGAGGGAATGAATGAGATCTGACAGTGTTTGTTGATATGAGACCTCCATCATGAGGAATGAGATCTGACAGTGTTTGTTGATATGAGACCTCCATCATGAGGGAATGAGATCTGACAGTGTTTGTTGATATGAGACCTCCATCAATAGGGAATGAATGAGATCTGACAGTGTTTGTTGATATGAGACCTCCATCATGAGGGAATGAATGAGATCTGACAGTGTTTGTTGATATGAGACCTCCATCATGAGGGAATGAATGAGATCTGACAGTGTTTGTTGATATGAGACCTCTATCATGAGGAATGAGATCTGACAGTGTTTGTTGATATGAGACCTCCATCATGAGGGAATGAATGAGATCTGACAGTGTTTGTTGATATGAGACCTCCATCATGAGGAATGAGATCTGACAGTGTTTGTTGATATGAGACCTCCATCATGAGGAATGAGATCTGACAGTGTTTGTTGATATGAGACCTCCATCATGAGGGAATGAGATCTGACAGTGTTTGTTGATATGAGACCTCCATCATGAGGGAATGAATGAGATCTGACAGTGTTTGTTGATATGAGACCTCCATCATGAGGGAATGAATGAGATCTGACAGTGTTTGTTGATATGAGACCTCCATCATGAGGGAATGAATGAGATCTGACAGTGTTTGTTGATATGAGACCTCCATCATGAGGGAATGAATGAGATCTGACAGTGTTTGTTGATATGAGACCTCCATCATGAGGGAATGAATGAGATCTGACAGTGTTTGTTGATATGAGACCCCCATCATGAGGGAATGAATGAGATCTGACAGTGTTTGTTGATATGAGACCTCCATCATGAGGGAATGAATGAGATCTGACAGTGTTTGTTGATATGAGACCCCCATCATGAGGGATTGAATGAGATCTGACAGTGTTTGTTGATATGAGACCTCCATCATGAGGGATTGAATGAGATCTGACAGTGTTTGTTGATATGAGACCTCCATCATGAGGGAATGAATGAGATCTGACAGTGTTTGTTGATATGAGACCTCCATCATGAGGGAATGAGATCTGACAGTGTTTGTTGATATGAGACCTCCATCATGAGGGAATAAATGAGATATGACTGTGTTCGTTGATATGAGACCTGACAGTGTTTGTTGATATGAGACCTCATCATGAACACTTAATAAAATCAATTTAGCCTCAAATAAATAATGAAACATGTTCAATTTGGTTTAGGAACAGTGGGTTAACTGCCTTGTTCAGGGGCAGAACGACAGATTTTTACCTTGCCAGCTTGGGGATTCGATCTTGCAACCTTTCGGTTACAAGTCCAACGCTCTGTCCACTAGGCTACCTGCCGCCCCATATGAGACCTCCATCATGAGGAATGAATGAGATCTGACAGTGTTGGTTGATATGAGACCTCCATCATGAGGGAATGAGATCTGACAGTGTTTATTGATATGAGACCTCCATCATGAGGGAATGAATGAGATCTGACAGTGTTTGTTGATATGAGACCTCCATCATGAGGGAATGAGATCTGACAGTGTTTGTTGATATGAGACCTCCATAATGAGGGATTGAATGAGATCTGACAGTGTTTGTTGATATGAGACCTCCATCATGAGGGAATGAATGAGATCTGACAGTGTTTGTTGATATGAGACCTCCATCATGAGGGAATGAATGAGATCTGACAGTGTTTGTTGATATGAGACCTCCATCATGAGGGAATGAATGAGATCTGACAGTGTTTGTTGATATGAGACCTCCATCATGAGGGAATGAATGAGATCTGACAGTGTTTGTTGATATGAGACCTCCATCAAGAGGGAATGAATGAGATCTGACAGTGTTTGTTGATATGAGACCTCCATCATGGAGGAATGAATGAGATCTGACAGTGTTTGTTGATATGAGACCTCCATCATGAGGGAATGAATGAGATCTGACAGTGTTTGTTGATATGAGACCTCCATAATGAGGGAATGAGATCTGACAGTGTTTGTTGATATGAGACCTCCATCATGAGGGAATGAATGAGATCTGACAGTGTTGGTTGATATGAGACTCCATCATGAGGGAATGAATGAGATCTGACAGTGTTTGTTGATATGAGACCTCCATCATGAGGGAATGAATGAGATCTGACAGTGTTTGTTGATATGAGACCTCTATCATGAGGAATGAGATCTGACAGTGTTTGTTGATATGAGACCTCCATCATGAGGGAATGAATGAGATCTGACAGTGTTTGTTGATATGAGACCTCTATCATGAGGAATGAGATCTGACAGTGTTTGTTGATATGAGACCTCTATCATGAGGAATGAGATCTGACAGTGTTTGTTGATAATGAGACCTCCATCATGAGGGAATGAATGAGATCTGACAGTGTTTGTTGATATGAGACCCCCATCATGAGGGATTGAATGAGATCTGACAGTGTTTGTTGATATGAGACCTCCATCATGAGGGAATGAATGAGATCTGACAGTGTTTGTTGATATGAGACCTCCATCATGAGGGAAATGAGATCTGACAGTGTTTGTTGATATGAGACCTCCATCATGAGGGAATGAGATCTGACAGTGTTTGTTGATATGAGACCTCCATCATGAGGGAATGAATGAGATCTGACAGTGTTTGTTGATATGAGACCTCCATCATGAGGGAATGAGATCTGACAGTGTTTGTTGATATGAGACCTCCATAATGAGGGAATAAATGAGATATGACTGTGTTCTGACAGTGTTTGTTGATATGAGACCTCATCATGAACACTTAATAAAATCAATTTAGAAATAAATAATGAAACATGTTCCAGTGGGTTAACTGCATTGTTCAGGGGCAGAACGACAGATTTTTACCTTGCCAGCTTGAGGGATCTTGCAACCTTTCGGTTACAAGTCCAGATCCACTGGCTACAGTGTGAGACCTCCATCATGAGGAATGAATGAGATCTGACAGTGTTGGTTGATATGAGACCTCCATCATGAGGGAATGAGATCTGACAGTGTTTGTTGATATGAGACCTCCATCATGAGGGAATGAGATCTGACAGTGTTTGTTGATATGAGACCTCCATAATGAGGGATTGAATGAGATCTGACAGTGTTTGTTGATATGAGACCTCTATCATGAGGAATGAGATCTGACAGTGTTTGTTGATATGAGACCTCTATCATGAGGAATGAGATCTGACAGTGTTTGTTGATATGAGACCTCTATCATGAGGAATGAGATCTGACAGTGTTTGTTGATATGAGACCTCCATCATGAGGGAATGAACGAGATCTGACAGTGTTTGTTAATATGAGACCTCCATCATGAGGAATGAGATCTGACAGTGTTTGTTGATATGAGACCTCCATCATGAGGGAATAAATGAGATATGACTGTGTTCGTTGATATGAGACCTGACAGTGTTTGTTGATATGAGACCTCATCATGAACACTTAATAAAATCAATTTAGGAAACATGTTCAATTTGAGGAACAGTGGGTTAACTGCCTTGTTCAGGGCAGAACGACAGATTTTTACCTTGTCAGCTTGGGAGATCTTGTTTGTTCCAACGACTAGGCTACCTGCCGCCCCAGAGACCTCCATCATGAGGAATGAGATCTGACAGTGTTTGTTGATATGAGACCTCCATCATGAGGGAATGAATGAGATCTGACAGTGTTTGTTGATATGAGACCTCCATCATGAGGGAATGAATGAGATCTGACAGTGTTTGTTGATATGAGACCTCCATCATGAGGGATTGAATGAGATCTGACAGTGTTTGTTGATATGAGACCTCCATCATGAGGGAATGAGATCTGACAGTGTTTGTTGATATGAGACCTCCATCATGAGGGAATGAGATCTGACAGTGTTTGTTGATATGAGACCTCCATAATGAGGGATTGAATGAGATCTGACAGTGTTTGTTGATATGAGACCTCCATCATGAGGGAATGAATGAGATCTGACAGTGTTTGTTGATATGAGACCTCCATCATGAGGGAATGAGATCTGACATTGTTTGTTGATATGAGACCTCCATCATGAGGAATGAGATCTGACAGTGTTTGTTGATATGAGACCTCCATCATGAGGGAATGAATGAGATCTGACAGTGTTTGTTGATATGAGACCTCCATCATGAGGGAATGAATGAGATCTGACAGTGTTTGTTGATATGAGACCTCCATCATGAGGGAATGAATGAGATCTGACAGTGTTTGTTGATATGAGACCTCCATCATGAGGGAATGAATGAGATCTGACAGTGTTTGTTGATATGAGACCTCCATCATGAGGGAATGAATGAGATCTGACAGTGTTTGTTGATATGAGACCTCTATCATGAGGAATGAGATCTGACAGTGTTTGTTGATATGAGACCTCCATCATGAGGGAATGAATGAGATCTGACAGTGTTTGTTGATATGAGACCTCTATCATGAGGAATGAGATCTGACAGTGTTTGTTGATATGAGACCTTGAGATCTGACAGTGTTTGTTGATATGAGACCTCTATCATGAGGAATGAGATCTGACAGTGTTTGTTGATATGAGACCTCCATCATGAGGGAATGAACGAGATCTGACAGTGTTTGTTAATATGAGACCTCCATCATGAGGAATGAGATCTGACAGTGTTTGTTGATATGAGACCTCCATCATGAGGGAATAAATGAGATATGACTGAGGGAATGAACGGGAATGAACGAGATCTGACAGTGTTTGTTAATATGAGACCTCCATCATGAGGAATGAGATCTGACAGTGTTTGTTGATATGAGACCTCCATCATGAGGGAATAAATGAGATATGACTGAGACCTGACAGTGTTTGTTGATATGAGACCTCATCAAGAACACTTAATAAAATCAATTTAGCCTCAAATAAATAATGAAACATGTTCAATTTGGTTTAGGAACAGTGGGTTAACTGCCTTGTTCAGGGGCAGAACGACAGATTTTTACCTTGTCAGCTTGGGGATTCGATCTTGCAACCTTTCGGCTACAAGTCCAACGCTCTGACCACTAGGCTACCTGCCGCCCCATATGAGACCTCCATCATGAGGAATGAGATCTGACAGTGTTAGTTGATATGAGACCTCCATCATGAGGGAATGAATGAGATCCTACAGTGTTTGTTGATATGAGACCTCCATCATGAGGGAATGAATGAGATCTGACAGTGTTTGTTGATATGAGACCTCCATCATGAGGGAATGAATGAGATCTGACAGTGTTTGTTGATATGAGACCTCCATCATGAGGGAATGAATGAGATCTGACAGTGTTTGTTGATATGAGACCTCCATCATGAGGGATTGAATGAGATCTGACAGTGTTTGTTGATATGAGACCTCCATCATGAGGGAATGAGATCTGACAGTGTTTGTTGATATGAGACCTCCATAATGAGGGATTGAATGAGATCTGACAGTGTTTGTTGATATGAGACCTCCATCATGAGGGAATGAGATCTGACAGTGTTTGTTGATATGAGACCTCCATCATGAGGGAATGAATGAGATCTGACAGTGTTTGTTGATATGAGACCTCCATCATGAGGGAATGAATGAGATCTGACAGTGTTGGTTGATATGAGACCTCCATCATGAGGGAATGAATGAGATCTGACAGTGTTTGTTGATATGAGACCTCCATCAAGAGGGAATGAATGAGATCTGACAGTGTTTGTTGATATGAGACCTCCATCATGGAGGAATGAATGAGATCTGACAGTGTTTGTTGATATGAGACCTCCATCATGAGGGAATGAATGAGATCTGACAGTGTTTGTTGATATGAGACCTCCATAATGAGGGAATGAGATCTGACAGTGTTTGTTGATATGAGACCTCCATCATGAGGGAATGAATGAGATCTGACAGTGTTTGTTGATATGAGACATCCATCATGAGGGAATGAATGAGATCTGACAGTGTTTGTTGATATGAGACCTCCATCATGAGGGAATGAATGAGATCTGACAGTGTTTGTTGATATGAGACCTCTATCATGAGGAATGAGATCTGACAGTGTTTGTTGATATGAGACCTCCATCATGAGGGAATGAATGAGATCTGACCGTGTTTGTTGATATGAGACCTCTATCATGAGGAATGAGATCTGACAGTGTTTGTTGATATGAGACCTCTATCATGAGGAATGAGATCTGACAGTGTTTGTTGATAATGAGACCTCCATCATGAGGGAATGAATGAGATCTGACAGTGTTTGTTGATATGAGACCCCCATCATGAGGGATTGAATGAGATCTGACAGTGTTTGTTGATATTAGACCTCCATCATGAGGGATTGAATGAGATCTGACAGTGTTTGTTGATATGAGACCTCCATCATGAGGGAATGAGATCTGACAGTGTTTGTTGATATGAGACCTCCATCATGAGGGAATGAATGAGATCTGACAGTGTTTGTTGATATGAGACCTCCATAATGAGGGATTGAATGAGATCTGACAGTGTTTGTTGATATGAGACCTCTATCATGAGGAATGAGATCTGACAGTGTTTGTTGATGAATGAGATCTGACAGTGTTTGTTGATATGAGACCTCCATCATGAGGGAATAAATGAGATGACTGTGTTCGTTGATATGAGACCTGACAGTGTTTGTTGATATGAGACCTCTATCATGAGGGAATGAGATCTGAGTGTTTGTTGATATGAGACCTCCATCATGAGGGAATGAATGAGATCTGACAGTGTTTGTTGATATGAGACCCCCATCATGAGGGATTGAATGAGATCTGACAGTGTTTGTTGATATTAGACCTCCATCATGAGGGATTGAATGAGATCTGAGTGTTTGTTGAATGAGACCTCCATCATGAGGGAATGAGATCTGACAGTGTTTGTTGATATGAGACCTCCATCATGAGGGAATGAATGAGATCTGACAGTGTTTGTTGATATGAGACTCCATAATGAGGGATGTTCTGACAGTGTTTGATATGAGACCTGACAGTGTTTGTTGATATGAGACCTCTATCATGAGGGAATGAGATCTGACAGTGTTTGTTGATATGAGACCTCCATCATGAGGAATAAATGAGATCTGACAGTGTTTGTTGATATGAGACCTCCATCATGAGGAATGAGATCTGACAGTGTTTGTTGATATGAGACCTCCATCATGAGGGAATAAATGAGATATGACTGTGTTCGTTGATATGAGACCTGACAGTGTTTGTTGATATGAGACCTCATCATGAACACTTAATAAAATCAATTTAGCCTCAAATAAATAATGAAACATGTTCAATTTGGTTTAGGAACAGTGGGTTAACTGCCTTGTTCAGGGGCAGAACGACAGATTTTTACCTTGTCAGCTTGGGGGTTCGATCTTGCAACCTTTCGGTTACAAGTCCAACGCTCTGTCCACTAGGCTACCTGCCGCCCCATATGAGACCTCCATCATGAGGAATGAGATCTGACAGTGTTTGTTGATATGAGACCTCCATCATGAGGGAATGAATGAGATCTGACAGTGTTTGTTGATAATGAGACCTCCATCATGAGGGAATGAATGAGATCTGACAGTGTTTGTTGATATGAGACCCCCATCATGAGGGATTGAATGAGATCTGACAGTGTTTGTTGATATGAGACCTCCATCATGAGGGAATGAGATCTGACAGTGTTTGTTGATATGAGACCTCCATCATGAGGGAATGAGATCTGACAGTGTTTGTTGATATGAGACCTCCATAATGAGGGATTGAATGAGATCTGACAGTGTTTGTTGATATGAGACCTCCATCATGAGGGAATGAATGAGATCTGACAGTGTTTGTTGATATGAGACCTCCATCATGAGGGAATGAGATCTGACATTGTTTGTTGATATGAGACCTCCATCATGAGGAATGAGATCTGACAGTGTTTGTTGATATGAGACCTCCATCATGAGGGAATGAATGAGATCTGACAGTGTTTGTTGATATGAGACCTCCATCATGAGGGAATGAATGAGATCTGACAGTGTTTGTTGATATGAGACCTCCATCATGAGGGAATGAATGAGATCTGACAGTGTTTGTTGATATGAGACCTCCATCATGAGGGAATGAATGAGATCTGACAGTGTTTGTTGATATGAGACCTCCATCGTGAGGGAATGAATGAGATCTGACAGTGTTAGTTGATATGAGACCTCCATCATGAGGGAATGAATGAGATCTGACAGTGTTTGTTGATATGAGACCTCCATCATGAGGGAATGAATGAGATCTGACAGTGTTTGTTGATATGAGACCTCCATCATGAGGGAATGAATGAGATCTGACAGTGTTTGTTGATATGAGACCTCCATCATGAGGGAATGAATGAGATCTGACAGTGTTTGTTGATATGAGACCTCCATCATGAGGGAATGAGATCTGACAGTGTTTGTTGATATGAGACCTCCATCATGAGGGAATGAGATCTGACAGTGTTTGTTGATATGAGACCTCCATAATGAGGGATTGAATGAGATCTGACAGTGTTTGTTGATATGAGACCTCCATCATGAGGGAATGAGATCTGACAGTGTTTGTTGATATGAGACCTCCATCATGAGGGAATGAATGAGATCTGACAGTGTTTGTTGATATGAGACCTCCATCATGAGGGAATGAATGAGATCTGACAGTGTTTGTTGATATGAGACCTCCATCATGAGGGAATGAATGAGATCTGACAGTGTTTGTTGATATGAGACCTCCATCAAGAGGGAATGAATGAGATCTGACAGTGTTTGTTGATATGAGACCTCCATCATGGAGGAATGAATGAGATCTGACAGTGTTTGTTGATATGAGACCTCCATCATGAGGGAATGAATGAGATCTGACAGTGTTTGTTGATATGAGACCTCCATCATGAGGGAATGAGATCTGACATTGTTTGTTGATATGAGACCTCCATCATGAGGAATGAGATCTGACAGTGTTTGTTGATATGAGACCTCCATCATGAGGGAATGAATGAGATCTGACAGTGTTTGTTGATATGAGACCTCCATCATGAGGGAATGAATGAGATCTGACAGTGTTTGTTGATATGAGACCTCCATCATGAGGGAATGAATGAGATCTGACAGTGTTTGTTGATATGAGACCTCCATCATGAGGGAATGAATGAGATCTGACAGTGTTTGTTGATATGAGACCTCCATCATGAGGGAATGAATGAGATCTGACAGTGTTTGTTGATATGAGACCTCTATCATGAGGAATGAGATCTGACAGTGTTTGTTGATATGAGACCTCCATCATGAGGGAATGAATGAGATCTGACAGTGTTTGTTGATATGAGACCTCTATCATGAGGAATGAGATCTGACAGTGTTTGTTGATATGAGACCTCTATCATGAGGAATGAGATCTGACAGTGTTTGTTGATATGAGACCTCCATCATGAGGGAATGAACGAGATCTGACAGTGTTTGTTAATATGAGACCTCCATCATGAGGAATGAGATCTGACAGTGTTTGTTGATATGAGACCTCCATCATGAGGGAATAAATGAGATATGACTGAGGGAATGAACGGGAATGAACGAGATCTGACAGTGTTTGTTAATATGAGACCTCCATCATGAGGAATGAGATCTGACAGTGTTTGTTGATATGAGACCTCCATCATGAGGGAATAAATGAGATATGACTGAGACCTGACAGTGTTTGTTGATATGAGACCTCATCAAGAACACTTAATAAAATCAATTTAGCCTCAAATAAATAATGAAACATGTTCAATTTGGTTTAGGAACAGTGGGTTAACTGCCTTGTTCAGGGGCAGAACGACAGATTTTTACCTTGTCAGCTTGGGGATTCGATCTTGCAACCTTTGTTCCAACGCTCTGACCACTAGGCTACCTGAGAGACCTCCATCATGAGGAATGAGATCTGACAGTGTTTGTTGATATGAGACCTCCATCATGAGGGAATGAATGAGATCTGACAGTGTTTGTTGATAATGAGACCTCCATCATGAGGGAATGAATGAGATCTGACAGTGTTTGTTGATATGAGACCCCCATCATGAGGGATTGAATGAGATCTGACAGTGTTTGTTGATATGAGACCTCCATCATGAGGGAATGAGATCTGACAGTGTTTGTTGATATGAGACCTCCATCATGAGGGAATGAGATCTGACAGTGTTTGTTGATATGAGACCTCCATCAATGAGGGATTGAATGAGATCTGACAGTGTTTGTTGATATGAGACCTCCATCATGAGGGAATGAATGAGATCTGACAGTGTTTGTTGATATGAGACCTCCATCATGAGGGAATGAGATCTGACATTGTTTGTTGATATGAGACCTCCATCATGAGGAATGAGATCTGACAGTGTTTGTTGATATGAGACCTCCATCATGAGGGAATGAATGAGATCTGACAGTGTTTGTTGATATGAGACCTCCATCATGAGGGAATGAATGAGATCTGACAGTGTTTGTTGATATGAGACCTCCATCATGAGGGAATGAATGAGATCTGACAGTGTTTGTTGATATGAGACCTCCATCATGAGGGAATGAATGAGATCTGACAGTGTTTGTTGATATGAGACCTCCATCATGAGGGAATGAATGAGATCTGACAGTGTTTGTTGATATGAGACCTCCATCATGAGGGAATGAATGAGATCTGACAGTGTTTGTTGATATGAGACCTCCATCATGAGGGAATGAATGAGATCTGACAGTGTTTGTTGATATGAGACCTCCATCATGAGGGAATGAATGAGATCTGACAGTGTTTGTTGATATGAGACCTCCATCATGAGGGAATGAATGAGATCTGACAGTGTTTGTTGATATGAGACCTCCATCATGAGGGAATGAGATCTGACAGTGTTTGTTGATATGAGACCTCCATCATGAGGGAATGAGATCTGACAGTGTTTGTTGATATGAGACCTCCATAATGAGGGATTGAATGAGATCTGACAGTGTTTGTTGATATGAGACCTCCATCATGAGGAATGAGATCTGACAGTGTTTGTTGATATGAGACCTCCATCATGAGGGAATGAATGAGATCTGACAGTGTTTGTTGATATGAGACCTCCATCATGAGGGAATGAATGAGATCTGACAGTGTTGGTTGATATGAGACCTCCATCATGAGGGAATGAATGAGATCTGACAGTGTTTGTTGATATGAGACCTCCATCAAGAGGGAATGAATGAGATCTGACAGTGTTTGTTGATATGAGACCTCCATCATGGAGGAATGAATGAGATCTGACAGTGTTTGTTGATATGAGACCTCCATCATGAGGGAATGAATGAGATCTGACAGTGTTTGTTGATATGAGACCTCCATCATGAGGGAATGAGATCTGACATTGTTTGTTGATATGAGACCTCCATCATGAGGAATGAGATCTGACAGTGTTTGTTGATATGAGACCTCCATCATGAGGGAATGAATGAGATCTGACAGTGTTTGTTGATATGAGACCTCCATCATGAGGGAATGAATGAGATCTGACAGTGTTTGTTGATATGAGACCTCCATCATGAGGGAATGAATGAGATCTGACAGTGTTTGTTGATATGAGACCTCCATCATGAGGGAATGAATGAGATCTGACAGTGTTTGTTGATATGAGACCTCCATCGTGAGGGAATGAATGAGATCTGACAGTGTTTGTTGATATGAGACCTCTATCATGAGGAATGAGATCTGACAGTGTTTGTTGATATGAGACCTCCATCATGAGGGAATGAATGAGATCTGACAGTGTTTGTTGATATGAGACCTCCATCATGAGGAATGAGATCTGACAGTGTTTGTTGATATGAGACCTCTATCATGAGGAATGAGATCTGACAGTGTTTGTTGATATGAGACCTCCATCATGAGGGAATGAACGATGATCTGACAGTGTTTGTTAATATGAGACCTCCATCATGAGGAATGAGATCTGACAGTGTTTGTTGATATGAGACCTCCATCATGAGGGAATAAATGAGATATGACTGAGGGAATGAACGGGAATGAACGAGATCTGACAGTGTTTGTTAATATGAGACCTCCATCATGAGGAATGAGATCTGACAGTGTTTGTTGATATGAGACCTCCATCATGAGGGAATAAATGAGATATGACTGAGACCTGACAGTGTTTGTTGATATGAGACCTCATCAAGAACACTTAATAAAATCAATTTAGCCTCAAATAAATAATGAAACATGTTCAATTTGGTTTAGGAACAGTGGGTTAACTGCCTTGTTCAGGGGCAGAACGACAGATTTTTACCTTGTCAGCTTGGGGATTCGATCTTGCAACCTTTCGGCTACAAGTCCAACGCTCTGACCACTAGGCTACCTGCCGCCCCATATGAGACCTCCATCATGAGGAATGAGATCTGACAGTGTTAGTTGATATGAGACCTCCATCATGAGGGAATGAATGAGATCTGACAGTGTTTGTTGATATGAGACCTCCATCATGAGGGAATGAATGAGATCTGACAGTGTTTGTTGATATGAGACCTCCATCATGAGGGAATGAATGAGATCTGACAGTGTTTGTTGATATGAGACCTCCATCATGAGGGAATGAATGAGATCTGACAGTGTTTGTTGATATGAGACCTCCATCATGAGGGATTGAATGAGATCTGACAGTGTTTGTTGATATGAGACCTCCATCATGAGGGAATGAGATCTGACAGTGTTTGTTGATATGAGACCTCCATAATGAGGGATTGAATGAGATCTGACAGTGTTTGTTGATATGAGACCTCCATCATGAGGGAATGAGATCTGACAGTGTTTGTTGATATGAGACCTCCATCATGAGGGAATGAATGAGATCTGACAGTGTTTGTTGATATGAGACCTCCATCATGAGGGAATGAATGAGATCTGACAGTGTTGGTTGATATGAGACCTCCATCATGAGGGAATGAATGAGATCTGACAGTGTTTGTTGATATGAGACCTCCATCAAGAGGGAATGAATGAGATCTGACAGTGTTTGTTGATATGAGACCTCCATCATGGAGGAATGAATGAGATCTGACAGTGTTTGTTGATATGAGACCTCCATCATGAGGGAATGAATGAGATCTGACAGTGTTTGTTGATATGAGACCTCCATAATGAGGGAATGAGATCTGACAGTGTTTGTTGATATGAGACCTCCATCATGAGGGAATGAATGAGATCTGACAGTGTTGGTTGATATGAGACATCCATCATGAGGGAATGAATGAGATCTGACAGTGTTTGTTGATATGAGACCTCCATCATGAGGGAATGAATGAGATCTGACAGTGTTTGTTGATATGAGACCTCTATCATGAGGAATGAGATCTGACAGTGTTTGTTGATATGAGACCTCCATCATGAGGGAATGAATGAGATCTGACCGTGTTTGTTGATATGAGACCTCTATCATGAGGGAATGAGATCTGACAGTGTTTGTTGATATGAGACCTCTATCATGAGGAATGAGATCTGACAGTGTTTGTTGATAATGAGACCTCCATCATGAGGGAATGAATGAGATCTGACAGTGTTTGTTGATATGAGACCCCCATCATGAGGGATTGAATGAGATCTGACAGTGTTTGTTGATATTAGACCTCCATCATGAGGGATTGAATGAGATCTGACAGTGTTTGTTGATATGAGACCTCCATCATGAGGGAATGAGATCTGACAGTGTTTGTTGATATGAGACCTCCATCATGAGGGAATGAATGAGATCTGACAGTGTTTGTTGATATGAGACCTCCATAATGAGGGATTGAATGAGATCTGACAGTGTTTGTTGATATGAGACCTCTGACAGTGTTTGTTGATATGAGACCTCTATCATGAGGGAATGAGATCTGACAGTGTTTGTTGATATGAGACCTCCATCATGAGGAATGAGATCTGACAGTGTTTGTTGATATGAGACCTCCATCATGAGGGAATAAATGAGATATGACTGTGTTCGTTGATATGAGACCTGACAGTGTTTGTTGATATGAGACCTCATCATGAACACTTAATAAAATCAATTTAGCCTCAAATAAATAATGAAACATGTTCAATTTGGTTTAGGAACAGTGGGTTAACTGCCTTGTTCAGGGGCAGAACGACAGATTTTTACCTTGTCAGCTTGGGGGTTCGAGCAACCTTTCGGCTACAAGTCCAACGCTCTGTCCACTAGGCTACCTGCCGCCCCATATGAGACCTCCATCATGAGGAATGAGATCTGACAGTGTTTGTTGATATGAGACCTCCATCATGAGGGAATGAATGAGATCTGACAGTGTTTGTTGATAATGAGACCTCCATCATGAGGGAATGAATGAGATCTGACAGTGTTTGTTGATATGAGACCCCATCATGAGGGATTGAATGAGATCTGACAGTGTTTGTTGATATGAGACCTCCATCATGAGGGAATGAGATCTGACAGTGTTTGTTGATATGAGACCTCCATCATGAGGGAATGAGATCTGACAGTGTTTGTTGATATGAGACCTCCATAATGAGGGATTGAATGAGATCTGACAGTGTTTGTTGATATGAGACCTCCATCATGAGGGAATGAATGAGATCTGACAGTGTTTGTTGATATGAGACCTCCATCATGAGGGAATGAGATCTGACATTGTTTGTTGATATGAGACCTCCATCATGAGGAATGAGATCTGACAGTGTTTGTTGATATGAGACCTCCATCATGAGGGAATGAATGAGATCTGACAGTGTTTGTTGATATGAGACTCCATCGTGAGGGAATGAATGAGATCTGACAGTGTTTGTTGATATGAGACCTCCATCATGAGGGAATGAATGAGATCTGACAGTGTTTGTTGATATGAGACCTCCATCATGAGGGAATGAATGAGATCTGACAGTGTTTGTTGATATGAGACCTCCATCGTGAGGGAATGAATGAGATCTGACAGTGTTAGTTGATATGAGACCTCCATCATGAGGGAATGAATGAGATCTGACAGTGTTTGTTGATATGAGACCTCCATCATGAGGGAATGAATGAGATCTGACAGTGTTTGTTGATATGAGACCTCCATCATGAGGGAATGAGATCTGACAGTGTTTGTTGATATGAGACCTCCATCATGAGGGATTGAATGAGATCTGACAGTGTTTGTTGATATGAGACCTCCATCATGAGGGAATGAGATCTGACAGTGTTTGTTGATATGAGACCTCCATAATGAGGGATTGAATGAGATCTGACAGTGTTTGTTGATATGAGACCTCCATCATGAGGGAATGAGATCTGACAGTGTTTGTTGATATGAGACCTCCATCATGAGGGAATGAATGAGATCTGACAGTGTTTGTTGATATGAGACCTCCATCATGAGGGAATGAATGAGATCTGACAGTGTTTGTTGATATGAGACCTCCATCATGAGGGAATGAGATCTGACAGTGTTTGTTGATATGAGACCTCCATCATGAGGGAATGAGATCTGACAGTGTTTGTTGATATGAGACCTCCATAATGAGGGATTGAATGAGATCTGACAGTGTTTGTTGATATGAGACCTCCATCATGAGGAATGAGATCTGACAGTGTTTGTTGATATGAGACCTCCATCATGAGGGAATGAATGAGATCTGACAGTGTTTGTTGATATGAGACCTCCATCATGAGGGAATGAATGAGATCTGACAGTGTTGGTTGATATGAGACCTCCATCATGAGGGAATGAATGAGATCTGACAGTGTTTGTTGATATGAGACCTCCATCAAGAGGGAATGAATGAGATCTGACAGTGTTTGTTGATATGAGACCTCCATCATGGAGGAATGAATGAGATCTGACAGTGTTTGTTGATATGAGACCTCCATCATGAGGGAATGAATGAGATCTGACAGTGTTTGTTGATATGAGACCTCCATAATGAGGGAATGAGATCTGACAGTGTTTGTTGATATGAGACCTCCATCATGAGGGAATGAATGAGATCTGACAGTGTTGGTTGATATGAGACATCCATCATGAGGGAATGAATGAGATCTGACAGTGTTTGTTGATATGAGACCTCCATCATGAGGGAATGAATGAGATCTGACTGTGTTTGTTGATATGAGACCTCTATCATGAGGAATGAGATCTGACAGTGTTTGTTGATATGAGACCTCCATCATGAGGGAATGAATGAGATCTGACCGTGTTTGTTGATATGAGACCTCTATCATGAGGAATGAGATCTGACAGTGTTTGTTGATATGAGACCTCTATCATGAGGAATGAGATCTGACAGTGTTTGTTGATAATGAGACCTCCATCATGAGGGAATGAATGAGATCTGACAGTGTTTGTTGATATGAGACCCCCATCATGAGGGATTGAATGAGATCTGACAGTGTTTGTTGATATGAGACCTCCATCATGAGGGAATGAGATCTGACAGTGTTTGTTGATATGAGACCTCCATAATGAGGGATTGAATGAGATCTGACAGTGTTTGTTGATATGAGACCTCCATCATGAGGGAATGAGATCTGACAGTGTTTGTTGATATGAGACCTCCATCATGAGGGAATGAATGAGATCTGACAGTGTTTGTTGATATGAGACCTCCATCATGAGGGAATGAATGAGATCTGACAGTGTTTGTTGATATGAGACCTCCATCATGAGGGAATGAATGAGATCTGACAGTGTTTGTTGATATGAGACCTCCATCATGAGGGAATGAGATCTGACAGTGTTTGTTGATATGAGACTCCATCATGAGGGAATGAATGATCTGACAGTGTTTGTTGATATGAGACCTCCATCATGAGGGATTGAATGAGATCTGACAGTGTTTGTTGATATGAGACCTCCATCATGAGGGAATGAATGAGATCTGACAGTGTTTGTTGATATGAGACTGACAGTCCATCATGAGGGAATGAATGAGATCTGACAGTGTTGTTGATATGAGACATCCATCATGAGGGAATGAATGAGATCTGACAGTGTTTGTTGATATGAGACCTCCATCATGAGGGAATGAATGAGATCTGACAGTGTTTAAGCGATATGAGACTCCATCAAGAGGGAATGAATGAGAT